>NW_026062253.1:0-74958 GCF_023897955.1 Schistocerca gregaria
ACACACGCGAGACAGATTGAGATTATTCTTGCCTAGGAATTGTTACTTAAATCAGGCCCTATTTGATGGACAGGAACTCTTTATTGAAAACATAAAAAAATTATTACAGTCATAAAAAATTGTCAAAGGTTGGTATATATATAACGCTATGAAAAAGCATAAATTATCTAATATCAATTATACACATAAAAAACATAGATCTTCAAAATGACCATAAACAAGTTTATCAATAAAATATAAGATTATTTATACTGCTTGAAGAAATTTTTTATAAAAAACCGAATAAACATTATTAACAGTTACAGACTATCAGGATCAGAAGTCAAAAAATTCTAGATTCAAAATGTTGTTAGTGTTAAATACAATTATGTACATTAATGTTGGCTCATAGTTTTGTCCATGGTTGAATAGTGATTTAAATTTGGTTGATGAGATCACAAGTATGGCATAATTAAATCAGTCACCTGTAAGTAATCTTCCTGATTTTTAAGCAATTTGGGTTGTAATTACAGAAATGAAGACAAAAGTATCTAAAATAAAGCAGAAGAAAAAAAAATTAATATTTATATCTATATATATCTATAATACTACCAGATATATAAAGCATATAGGTGCTTCTGATTATAATAAATATAAGAATATACCCCGATATTATAATCCAGAATATATTCAGATAGTAGTAAAAATGCATTCTGAATGTTACTTATCAATTTATTTTGATATGTTATAATAATAGTATTATTTTTATCATCTATCATATGTACATATATTGTTATTGTCATCTCATAAAAATAGACGTTCATTGTATACCAACAGACATATATTATATATATATATATATACATATTCATATATAAACTAGTTTTATATAATCTTATTATATTTTACAATTATCATAACTATTATTTCTTTTCATAGCTATCGATTCTTTAGAATAATGAGAGGGATAGGACATATGATTGGTAGAATATATATAAAAAAATACCGATAGTGTAATAATATGATAAAGTAAGATAGAGGAATAGAACATGATGGGGAATATTGGGATAGATAGTTAAACAACAGCAGAGAATAAGATAATAGAAAAGAGTGCATACACATGTATTATATGGTATGAAAAGAATACGTAGGTAAATACGAATAATAGAATTGTGTGTATGTACAGCAGTTGAATATAGTAGGTATAGATAGTATGTATGGTAAGGAATGTGTGGATGGCCAGCCACTTCTACATATTCAATCTGTAACCCATTTTTACTCTATCCAATCTACAGTCTCCTATTCTGTCTAATTTACACCCACTCTGCCTACTTATTCATGCTATCTACACACATACCATTTTTGATGTATCGCTATATCCATATCTCAAATTTATCTTATAATTTAGCGTACTTCATCTCTAAATTATTCAAACATTTTCTCTCTCTACACCTTCTTCTCTTCTCTCCTCTCTACACACTTTTCTATATCTTTCAATGCCATTTTTGCATTTATCATCTTCATAGCTTTTAAATTTCTTTTATTTTACATTATATACCCTCTAACTTTGATCCATATTATTTTGATATTCTATTTGTGTTATCTATCAACTATTCTATTCCTTCGACGTATCATTTATTTTTTATCTACTTCCTATATTCTATACTATCCACATTATTCGATATATTATATTATCACACACCTATCTATTATACTATTTATACACTTACACACTTTATTATATTGTCATAATATATACACGTAATCTTCTATTATATACTACCTCATATATTCATGCCCCCTATCACATTATCCAATCATTTCTCACTCCATCATACTATTCGTACACGACATCTGTACCATGTTATCCATACGCAAACTATATCAAACTATTCATACTCTCAAACTTTATATATCTAGATGCTGTCCACATGCACTTCTTCATAATATACAAACATTCACTAGCTCTATCATATTGATATTAACATGTCTATATACGTATTCCTCATTATATCATATCATCTATACCTACCCTTTTGTCTATTCATACTGTTCACACGTTTTATACATATGTACACTCTTTTCTATTCTCTTATTCCATTATCAAACCACCCTATCTCATTATCTATTATCGTTTTATCATATTATATATATTATATTTATTATTATTGTATATACAAATATTTTAGATTAGAATTAATGCTCACAATTCTTGACAACTCATTCATTCTGTTATTTGATATGTTTTTATTAATTATCTACCTGCATATGACATTATATTGACATCATGTAAATACATTAATATATATGCTCATACTTATAGTATTAGATATATTTCTATATTTTAATCATTTTGTTATTGTTTCTATATATTATCAATATATATCTCTAAATACATACTACATACAATATTTTTAGGTATTATAATTTATTGGCATAGTTCGGTATAGTTTATTAAATATTATTGTATCGCTATACAATTTATATATGTTGTTTCTTTACCTATATTAATTCTACACTGATCATATTTATTTATTTTTATATTTTTACATACAATAGAACTAATATAATAACTATATATCTACATTTACTTCCCATTACCTTATACTTATATCTATTCTGTATAATAAATTCAATTAGTATATAGTCGTCATTATTTGTTTATTATTTTTATAACTGTTGTATATATAATATATTTGTATGTCATAAAATAGCATATAAAGATACCAGTACCTCTTGTTTATTTTTATGTATGATATCGTTAATACTGACATATAAATATTTTTGGTTATAATGGATATTTATTATATAAAAATATATATATAACATATTCAGAATATCACTTATGTCAATTTACGATATATTACAATAGTAATATTATTTCTCTATATTTATCCATATTATGCATCAATATTATAACTATGTTACGTAAATCGATATTTCATATCAAATATATATGTTATCAATAGTATTATATTATATGTAAATTAGCTGTATATGTATTAAGCTGTTTATATAAAAATTCAGTATTTTTATTCAAATTTACTATATTTTTTATCAATTATTACCACAAACGCTATTTTTTCCATAGTTATCAGCTATCAGAGTCGCTAATATTTTGTATCCTACCCTTGGCACGTGTCGAAATACTACCACCAAGACTTTCACTATTATCATCATAAACAATAACGATATCATACATGTGTCTGTGCTTATGCATCATTATGATGTATCATCTAAGCTTTTATGTTTGTTTGTTTCTGTATCAGATAAAAATTAACAATATATTTTTATTGTGATTCGTTGGAATTCAATTTACTATTGTCAGCTTACTTGCTCAAGAATCTGCATAGCGATTGATTCTACTGATGGAGAACCAAATAGGTCTCAAAGCAGATACATACGAGCATTTTCACTGTCAGTTTTTTATATTGCGAAGATAAAGCCTAAATTTCTTGCAAAGTCACCTAGATACCAAAAATACTATCCGATGAAACTGTCATAATGTGCAATGATTATCCTCTGCATGATCTGATATTTGTCCCTTTTCTGATGAGTCATAGGGGGATAAATTATTGCCATGCAAATAACTAAATTTAAAAGTTGCAATTGTGAGTAGAAAAAGAAAAATTGCCTTAACTAATCTAAATCGCGTACCATATGGCTCTGTCCCAATTTAGAACGAAATTTTTTCTGTCAAATTCAATACTTAAATTATTATTGGACAAGTTTCTAACGAGAAAATAAGTTGTTACATACTGAAGACCTATGTTTTTATCATTTACACCAATAGAAGATAAGCAAATGTGAATTGAAAAAAGTGCGGACGTACAGCCAGGTTAATTTGGTCGCACCCTTAAAAGTGGGGCATGGACCTGTGAACATATTATTTGATAAGTCACTAGGTATATCCATGTTGAATATAATTATGTCAGCATAAACAATTAAATAAATTAGATGGTGTAAGACAATATGAGATAAGGAGCCATGGAAATGTATATATAGATGCTAAATATAAAAACGCTATTAAAACGTACAGGTGCGTCAAGGTGTTTCTATATGTCATATCTGCCGGAAGAGAGCCAGTGAGCATGTTGTTATTTAGTCTTCTAAATTACATATAGGCTGTTAGTATACTATTTTAGATAAACACAGATTGATTCATAAAGAGGATAAAAGACGTGGGGCCCCTCAAGAATTGAAATAATCAAACTTTCAGCAAACTCTGCACTTCAATCTACCGATGCAATTGAAGGCACAAAAAAACTAGTTACCGTACATAGACTCGATAGAATCAATCATGAAAAAATGGGCAGGGAGATTTCCATTGAATTCGTTGAAAGAAAGGTCACTGCGTATATAAAATCGTAGTCAGAGGTCATGAAACGACAAGAGATGATAGGACTGGTTTGTTGGATAGCCACTGCAAATCTAATGTGTTTTTGATACATACATACTGATAAGTTTTTTACTTCTAAAATTAGGTACTGCACCAGTGAACCTGTTCTTACAAGCACTACTAAAAGTTTGGACATTAATATTCGACCAAAACCAAAATTAGCATTATGAAAAAAATACAATGAATAAGAAAAGAAAAGGAAGAACAATAGGAGAGAATAGAACAATCGTACAAATGCTGTAAAGTACGTAGGTTAGATACAGATGAGGGGAGCGTCATAGAGAAGCTGTTTCCGCACATATGCCTTTAACGGTTTCAAACGTGATGTTCGATGCAGTTCAATAAATTTGGTTTGTACACCAGTTAACGAGATTGTTTTAAAGGCTAAAGAGATCACATATTAATACTACGAACAAAGAAGTAATTTTTTCTAACAACTTAAACCGTGATATTTCCTCTCGAGTTTTCGCACGTAGTTGGTTATAGCTGATGTCTCTGTCAAAGCCCAAAAAAAATGTGGTGAGCTGCTGATTTAGACTGAGAATTGATGTGGCATAGTAAAGTTATAATATTTAAGTACAAAAATAATAGGTGAGGTGGAAGATATTTAGGTAGATGAGTGAATCTATTATTAGAAATATCCCTAAAACAAAAGACAGTAATTTGCTGATAAGTAGGCAGGCTATTTTAAGAAAAAGTATATTATAGAATCAAAACGTACAAATATTCCAAATCTAAAGAAAAAAAATGGGGGATGGTCCCAGACAGATTATTGTAGCGAATGTCTCTATACAATAGTTAAATTAGCAAAAGGGTACCGTTAAGTTGACTACACAATTGCCGATATTCAATTTGTAACTTAACTGAAATATTTTAGCTTTCTCGCGTAATATATAGACTGGACTAAAATGAAGGTTCAAGAATAGCTGACTTGCATTAACGTACAAATAAGACAAATAACGCAACTCTGAGATATCTCCCAGCTCGAATGTACAATTAACCAAAGTTCTAGATAAGGCGAATTTAATGTATTTTTATTCAGAGTTCAAAATATACTGAAAGAGGAGTCTAAGGAAACCTACAAGTTTTTCATATCACTAAGATACTTGGCCGATATTGGTATGGTACCAAATGTGTTGATAAATTCGATGCGACTGAATAAAAGAAAAAATAGCAAGTTGCTGTTAGGCAAAAGTTTGGAGGGCAATACAAATGAATAAAAACCATTTTGTGCAAAAATCTCAGATTGAATCTTAAATCCGTAAAAGACGTACAGCCCTACTGGGATACCTTGGCTATTGCTTTTTTGGATTTTCAGAATGATCAGTGGAGGAAGAAATAGAGAGTGTGAATACAGCCACAGGCGTACCAATAAACGTTGGTGCTTTCACAATAGTCAGCTGGGTTCAAATGAAACTCTCCAATAGAAACACTATCATGTAATTTATTGAAAAATTCCTGAGTAAGAGGGTTTTCCGAGCTTAATGAAGGCAGCAGATTTGTGACTATAAGTAATATGTGAAATATTATGGTCCAATTCATAATATCAAAGGGACAAATCGGTCTCAATACTACGGTATTCGAAAAAAAACTAGAAATTGGGAAATTTATAAAATTAGTTAATCTAAAGTCTTAAAAAAATTTAATAAGACAATGAAAAATTAGAAAAAAACTTAAATTGTAGAGCAAGGACTTTGATTTTGTTTTCAACCCCCACCATACTAAGGCGGTTAAAATACGATATTTTTTTAAAGATGATATAACCTCTCAGCTTCTTAGAATCACGATAAAATACATATTCTATGTGCCCCGGCTTTGAAGAAGATCTATTTTAGGAACTAATTAAATGTATCCGCTGTATTCGAATTTACGGTAGAGATATTCCGCTAGCGCAATATAGATTACGTGTATCTGGAAAGATGAAAGCAAAATAGCAAGCTGTCAAATGATGAGAACTTAAATCAAGAAGGATGTAATCTATTAAAAGATGAATTAATTGATTTTTTAGCTTAATAAGGAAAAAATGATAACGCAAATTGAAAAAATGAAAGATAAAAATTGAGTAATTGTAATGTAAAGTACGACAAGTAATCGGTTTATTAAAATTATTTTGAGCTATTGCATTTATATGTTTGACATATACTTTGTATTACGTCGGATACAATACGAGGTACCGAGAATATATCATCTTTTCAAAGGCCATTCTGAGTTGAAGGTTTTTAGCTCTTTTTTGTATCAAAGATTCATGTGCCACATCAAGTTTGGCAAGCGCTAAGGACGAAATGTAAAAAAAAAATTCGTTCGTTAAAGAAAAGTAAAACAGATATGAAGAGGGCTGTTCCAATTTGAAATTGATAGACTATTAATGAAGTTGATGATAATAGACAAAAAAATAGCTCAAGTTAGGGCTATTTATGTTGAAGATCGATAGAGGTACTAAAAGCATAGAGTTTACATGAATTTTGTTTCTAGAGATGCTGTTTCCAAGATGATAATCTGTAAAGTTAAGAGAGATGGATATAACGAAAAATATATTGCAAAATTAGTTTCACTTACTGAGCTGAAATTGTGGTGCATATTAGGCTGAGGGTTTAATCACCAGGCTGAGTGTTGAATTGATGAGTTGGTTCATTGAAGTCAATGGCGGACTAGGCGTTAGGCTAATTTGTCCAAACTATATAATATTAGAGTATCGAACTGACGAATATTGAACTAGTGAGCGCGAATGAGCAATCAAATTTACCAGAATGAACTTTAAATTGAGCATCAAAAATTGAACTATGCTAAATATTAAGCTGGGAATTGATATATGAACGTGAATGTAAATTGAGCTAAGAGCCAGGATGGATACTAAGTTGAGGACTATTCAGTCAAGTGTTGTTTGACTGAGGGTTTAGGGAATGCAACATCAGAGCTATTGTACTTTTTCTCGTTTTTTTTGATGTACTTAGCTTATATGCAGAAGATAGTATCTAGAAAGCAATATTATAAATGCGTTTTATCTGAAAAGAAAGAACTGGGTCAGATCTAGCACATTTTCGAACTTGAGTTGAACGAGCGTATCTTGTTAAGGATTCCTGTGGTTGTACCACTCATAGATAAAAACAGAAAGTTCAGACCTTCTGTGATAACATATGTCCATAGAAACTTTAGGGAAACCGAACTGTCGCCCATCAAATAAAAGTTAAATAAAAAAATATTATTATAGGGACCTGCAAGTTTTCAATTTTTAAGGTTTTGTAGAACAGAATTGACTATCTGGAAATTTTAGCTGATAGATAAATACCACAGCTTACGAGATTGTATTTGACAGGGCCAAAGGTAATCGATAGATTGAAAGGTTTGGTGCCATGCACCCAGCTCTCTCGAAGCAACTTCATACCCTAATCCTTGGTGAGTTCACATTCATACATACACTTTGCCTATCCAAATTTTATCATTTACTAATTCTTTATTTATACAATTTTACACCTGTATATTTACTTTTTTTTTACATTTTTGTTTGTTTATATTGTTTGCAATACCCTAGTCCTTTCTTTTATACATACGCTTATTTAACTATACTTGATTTCTGCTAATATTTACATACCGTTATATTTATTTATATTTTTGGGTTTATATTATTTTATTTTTTGTCATTATGTAATATAATACTGATTTTTTATGACTGGTTTGTATAAACTTTTCTGTATTAAAGCCAGGTCATAGCAAAATATAGTTAGAATGGCATGCCAAACCAGCTTATAGATAGGCACTCGTCAAACATCAATTGTGAATAAGTACAAAACAGTATTGTAGCACATAAATTGACTATAAACAATGTATATATGGTTTGCTAGCATCATCAATATATTTTTTAGACAACACTCTGTGCGATAAATGTTGTCGAGCATGTGTCAGACTCTATTTGGCGTTAATTATTTTGTATTAATATCAATCTTCTTTAAATGGGAGCTTAATACAAATTTTCATAAATTCATGTGTATATTATTCGAACAGAAATATATTTTCCAGTATATAAAGGGGTTCAAATTTTCTGAATGCTTTTTACTTAATATAATCGATAACTCAAAAGATGCGAGCAAGAAACAACAACATGATTCATATACCAACATCAAAAGTAAAGCTATTGAGATCAGGCAAGGCTGTTACTGGTTCGGAAATATTGTGCAGACAAAGACTAGACTGGCAATCTTTCTCCAAGATAATATTGTTGTGAAGATAACTAGGTAAAAGTTGTAAGTAAAGGAAGACAAAAAGACGCTTTCTTAATTAATATTATGTACCAAGTATTCGGTTTTAATAGAGTATTTCCAAAGTTCTTATTTTTACAATTGATTTCTAGATTATTATTGTTCAAATACCTAAATAAATGTTTTAAAGCACAAATTATTAATATGTACATGCCTGATGAAAAAACAAATATTGCTATAACGTAGTAGCTATAATTTGCAAACTGACAAAATTTATCAAATGCATTTCGTACAGTTCATTTAATTTAACCGCGTGTGAGAGATCTGGAATCTCACCAGTAAGATTGTTATAAGATAAATCTCTATCAAAAAGGTTCTCGTTAGCCGTAATTGGTTTTTAATGTCTCAAAATGAATACGAATTGACCTATACGAGGTCACTTACATGATTTTAACAGATTCAATAAATGTTATGTTTGGAATATTACCTGTAAAGTTGTTATGAGATAAGTTTCTAAAATAATATTTTAAATAGTTAGATCGTAATCAATAATCTTATCAAAAAGTGTACACGATCAAGCAAACAAACGTATAGTGCAAATGTGGATTATTGAAATAAATATCCACACATATTTGTTTAAATCGCAAGTTATTATATATCAAATATAGCAAAGGTAATTTTATACACACATATAGCTCCTTTTTTTGCTAAAAATAGAATCAGGAAGATGCCCAGTAAACTTGTTGTGAGATAAATTTCTATAATAAATATACGGTAAGTAAGTATTGTTACGCTCATCAATGTACTTCATCAATAATTTAATAAATAAATTAACTTACATCATATCCAAGGTATCTGGAAAAATAAAAGACGACAAATCTCCTGATAAATTGTTTCGACCTAGATTTCTATTTGATTGTAAGTAATTGCTGCACAAATAGATAAAATATTAAAATGTTCTAGTTGCATACAGAATCAACAAATCTTCCAATTCATTGATACATTCTGGTATCGATCCAGTTAGCTGATTGGCATGTAGATTTCTATAAGCATAAATTAGCTATGATAATACAAGGTAGATTAAGAATAATTGAAATCACTACGGACAGGCTAATTAATCTTGTAAATTTACAATCTATCGAACCAAAGTCTGCAAATATTTTATTATTTGATAAGCCTCTGAAATATTAAAAGTAATTTTATCAGACTATAATCGTTCAAAGAAAGATCCAATTGGTTTACTTAGACATACAAGATATGTAAACTGCTTGGAAAATTTTCAGGGAAATTTGTGAAGCTATTATAAGAAATATCTCTTTTTGCAATTTGTTTAATATCCCGTTAGAAAATACAAAATAATTTGAAATCAAGTTCACAGTAATTAATTTTTCAAAGATATTTGGTTATAATAATGTTAGGACTAATTTATATGATCCTTTACATACAAATAAATCAGTGACGCTGAATTCTTAATAAAATCAGGTAGACCACCTGTTAATGAATTATAGCGAATTTTTCTGTCATCAAATCACTAGTTAAATATAACTACGTGCTAGGATCGAAATGTAAAAAAGATATGCTACGGACAGTATACTCAATTTTTCTAACTTAAAATTGACACTAGCGAAATCTCCACTTAATTTATTTTTGTCTAGATTGCTAAAAAAATATCACTTAGCTCTTAGGTTTACAGAGTGACTTAGAACACGATGTAATATTCTATAGATAGATTCAACATACATCTCTTCTAAACTTTCAGGAAATTCATCCGGAAACTGGGTGAATTCATTACAGGAAAGGTCTCTACAAAATTTTAATATTAATTATGCTGACAAAAATTGAAAATTGAAGGATTTTTACTGTCACGTACAAATATTTCAGTGGTACGCTAATTCGCGGAATTTTTCCACTAAATGAGTTTGATGATAATGTTCTAAAAACAAGTTAGTCCAAAAGTCGATATAATTACTACTATATCCATGGCAGAAGCGTACAAAGCTATCAAATTTTTTAGTTTATTAATGTCATCCCAGTTTACTTCAATAAAGCATCCAATGATTGATCTGAAAGTATTTTTTAATTTCTGTTAGTAAAGTGAATATATAAATATCTATGCAATGCATCTATCCATCTGTTAACTACACAATTAGAACTCGTACAGCTTCTTCAATTCACTGAGCTCCGTAATAGAACTTGGTAATTTTTGATGCAACGCGATATCTTTAAGTTCTCTGAAAGTGTACAAGAAAAGAACATAAAAACAAAATCTTAAGTCAAAAAACTCAAGTAGATTCATTATTTTAAGTATTAGCTGCTCAAATTCAAACCGGCATACATAGCAGTTACAGTATTGTTTGAGCTAAAAAAATACAACTCTGTTAGTATTGGTATAAAGCCGAATAAAAAATTTAAAATAGTATTACATGCCATGTTACCCAGCTATATTTACAATAATCTTGATATGCGTGCTGAGGATCGACAGTTGGAAATGCAGAGACTATATCTTTAAAAAAATCTTTTTCATCGGCCAGTAAAAGCGAAGGTCTTACTAACAACAAAATTATACAAAATTTTAACATTGATACCATCTTTAACAAACAATGAGAAAAAATTTCCAGAAATGATTAGTAACAGGTGTAAAATAAAATAGATTTGGTTTTATTCAAAAATTAAAAAACATCATGTCGTTAACGTAAATCTATTAATAAATTAAACACACACATATCTATACAAAAATATCATGGTGACGTCATAACAATTTAAAGATCAATTACGATCAACCTGTCTACAATAAGCTAGTCACTTACACATGCTATTTGAAATACAGAATAGCTGATTTTATTATATAACAGTTTATCTAATAATTCGATTCAATTTTATCAAGCAGTTCGGGTATTATTTCTGAAAAACTGCACTAAAGCTAAGGATTAATCTGCACATTCAGCAACACCTCTAATTAACTTTTAGTGTTTGATATTGAGTAAAATCGGATCGCCAGATAAATGTTCAATTCATTAAGACGTTTTTCTCTATGACTTAGCGACCAATTTTTGACCTTGTAAGATTCGTCTTTATGTATCAATGCGTTGAGAATTAAATAAATTAGATCTATTATACTCTGCTATTTTTGTAACAAAAAAAGATTTTTCAACTCGTGAACTTTATTCTTCACACTGAACACTACATTTTATTATCCTAAATAGAAAAAGCTACAAACCAAATCATCTTCCATAAGATGTAGGTTTCTAAATTCAATAGCGAGGTTTGTATTCATCTTGGTTTTGACGCGAACCAGAAAATCATAACTTCATTTGATCTGATTTCTATAAGTTCGTATTAAAGAAAAGTGTGCAAAACTGTTATTTTGCACGAATAATGAGGTAACAAGAATTCATTAAACTTAATAAGAATCAAAAAACAAAGTTGAATAAGAAATTCAATGGTATCCACAATCAGATGTAGACAGCAAATCTGTTAGAAGTAAATTTCAATAAGACAAAAAAATTACATATACATTTAGTTAAATTTAAATATAATACCTAGTTTTCGCACCTGATTCCTCAGTTTGGTACACACTAAGTATAAATATATGCATTCAAACATAAATACTAATACAATGGAAAATAACGCTTCAGAATTAGCATAATCTCATTTAATAGTGGCTTTATCTAGATATGCCAATTCTTAAACCTTTGCCAATATTTGTTTGATTTTTACTATTTTCTAAATTTCAACACCTTAATATGTCCTCTCATCTTAATTTTTGCTCTATTTTGCTTAGATATTTAATTTGTGTTTATTTTTTGTTGTAGCGTTATCTCTATTCATTCAGGTATTTACAACTTCTCACCTCACCTTCAAATATTCTCTATATATCTTCACTTCTATTTTCGGTTAAATATTGCCTATTCTGACATCTATATTATTGTCTTTCATGCGCATTTGATTATCCATAGGCTGCTGATATCCTCTTGTACTTATCCTCTTATTCTTTTCTCTCTATTGTCTCTTTTTATCTCCTTGTGTCTTTTGATGTAGAGTTTATTTTGGTTTTATGTATGCTGTTTCTATTATTCTTACATTCTGCTTACTAACCTCCGTCGTCACACGCTTGTTTTGATGTATGTTAATTTTTGCTAATACCTTAGAGACAATTCGACAAAATAAACTTCCTTGTGTTAACCTTCTGTTAAAAGAACTGACATCTAAATAAGAAACAAAAATTATATTTCGGCAGACCAAAAATTATGAATCATTTTTGCCAGAACTGATTTATGAGTAGACAACAATTGATTCTTCCTTAATTTTGCGTACCCATAGGGTCTTCATGTTTTTAGAGTAATAAGAGACGCTGAACAAATATATATATCAAAACTCTTTATCTTCAGACTCAGTATTATAGTTAGAATTATCTATATTCGAGAAATGACTGTGGCCATGTACGACTGTTTTAGTGGCGCCACTGGCTCAAGAATAAGAAAAGAGCTAACCATTTTTCCAGTAGTTATTGGTTAGATCCTGGAGCTGTTGTAAAAGATAGAACTATATTAGAGAATTCACATATAGATTGCTCCAGTAAAGGTGACCTACAACAGTAAGTCAACCAGTAACAAAAGAACTTGGTAATGCTCGCAATATTAGATTCAAATATTAAAGGAGATTAAACATAAAACAGAAGGGCTATCGATAAAGTCTATCAGAATGTTTTACTGGGCCTTATCCTGCATATATGCGTATGTGTTGGCTATACAAATTTTAATTGCAGTCACTTCAGATATTTATTCATATCGAAGTTTAATGTGTAGATATGCCAAAACCCTATAGTCCGGCATCACATAGGTATATCTGTCAAAACAAATCATGTAGCATAAGCAATAAGTCTGTGTTCAGCTATGCTTATTTTTATCCTTAAGCATATCACCATATCTCTTCCATCTACTTCTTATATTTACTTTGTACTAAGCCCTTTCTTACTTTTTTATATATAATCCATTACAATTAACTTTGGGTCCTTTAGTATTTTTGCCAGTATACTATATCTATTGTAAAAGCTGTGTGTTTAAATTTTACAGGATTTCAATACACACGTACTATTTCTATATCATTTATATTGTTATGATTCGGCACCACTGGACACCACACATCTGAAGATTTATGTAAATACTGCGTTACCTATGTAAGTAACAACATAGTTCGGTTATCTTGTTATCTTCAGCCGATAATAGCACGATAAGATACATTCTATCAAAATTAAATGGTTTTTGGTGCGAATGATTCGGATGATTATGACTAAAATAAACTAAATGCCTGGATCCGGCCAGGCGACAGAACTTTCAGAATAACTTAACTTATGGCTTCTTTTTCGCAATACTATCTACCTTATTATTTGATGAATGCAGTATCCGCAATGTTTTTTTTTGGCTCTGCAAGCCAGAGATTCGGTTTTAAACTATTATCCTAGTAAAAACGGGTTATTTAAGGGCAAGCGCAACGAGTATCGATATCGTCTCTATAGCTGCCAACAGCAAATTCTATCTATTCAAAAACAGCCTAAGAATACAAGAGACATAGCTGAAAAATTCGATGACACATGGAAGCATTTGGAAGCATGCAAAGAACCATGGAGAGAGCCTGAATTGGCTAGACAAGTCATTCAATATGCATTGCAGTTGATCAGTCAACAGGACAGTTCAAAGTCGGATATAAATAGATCTCATTCTGAGACGAGTTATAGCGATTTCGATATTTCAAATATTTTGTACAGAATTGGTGTGAGCTATATGAAACTATGTAAGTGGGGAAAGGCGGTCAAGGTTTTTCAAGAATCCAATAGCCAAATGAAGAATAGATTAGAATTTAAATTATCATATGCTGATTCACTGAAAATGCACGGAGAAAAAAGCGAAGCATCTGAAGTTTACACATCTATAATCCACTTGCTAGAACAGTCCCCGGAGCTTTACACTGATGCTTCTCAAAATATAAAGCTGCAAAATAAATTTCAAAAAACTATCAGCCAAATCAGAAACGAATCCTATGGCGATGACCATATGCAAGGTTACAGGTTAACTGGTAGCATAACAAATCCCTCACCTAAAAATTTAGGAAATTTTCTCATTTACTCTGCAGCAACCGGCAAAAAAATGAAAATTCAGTTCTATGGGCAGTCACTGGTATGACTGTTTCAACACAACCTTTTTCTGTTTTAGCAGAAGTTCTTGCATCCCGTGCCTGGTGTTACTATGAAATAGGTAAATTAGATTTAGCTATGCAAGATTGGATACGCATTACAAAACTAAACCGAGGAAAAATCACCAGTGTTCTCATTCTTGGGCTCATCTTGGAAAACTTGCCTCTCTGCACGGAAAGTGGCAACAAACCATTGAATTTTGTAGTAAGGCACTTGAAATTAACCCAACTAATTTATATGCGTTAGAAGAAAGAAGGACAGCACTCTTTGTCTTGAAAAAAAAACTCGAGGCCAAAAAAGACCTACAGACCTTTGCTATATTATCATGCAACGAATTGTTTAACATTACAAGCTGAAATGCTTGTTGATGTTACCAATTATTTCATAATTACCTCAATTTTAGAAATTCATAAATATATAAAAAATAGCTTGTGTGTTAAATAGCCCATTATAATTCGCAAACACAAACTATTTAGAAAAGATCACTCTTTAGCAACATGTCCGTCCCTGTACGTATTTTTGAGCTAAATATAGCAAAACGTATTTCTTCCTCGTATCTCAGGATGTGGTTTTGACACATTTTACGCTAGAAAGAAAATGATGCCTCGGTGGTAAAAGATGTCGTCTTATGTATTGTCATACCTTTTGTGGCCGTTCCTATAATCGGTACGTGTATATTCCTTAATTCACATTAGAAGATACTTTATTACTGAGGTTTTTAATCTAAGGTTATGAAAGAGGATGGGATAATCAGAAATTGGTCATATACACATTAATAGCCTTGATTGCTACGCTTGTTTTTTATATTCCGGGAATAATATTTGCTTTTCTCGTATGGCTCAACATTTTGTAAATTTGATAAAATTAGAAATGTGAATATATGCTACCTGGAGCAAGAAACAACTATGAACTACAACAAAACGTTCTACTAAAGCTTCAGCATGTGAGCATTATTGGGCCTTTGAATAAAAAAACAATCTGTCAAACAAACTGTATACTTCAATTCAGATTATATGAAAGATTCACTTTTCAATAAATATCTCTGCGTGTTGTTAATGGGTTGCAGTACTAAAAATTGCATTCATACTGCATTTCGATTAATTTTGAAAAATTGCAAAATTACTGCTAGATGTGTGTGCTAAAGACAATGAAATTTAGCAAATTGCACCGAAAACCATATACAACATGGTAACCTTTTCATGAATAAAATGGTAAAAAATTTATGAGAGTTGAGTAACGTCTGCTAGATGGAATATTTTTCTTGCATAGACTTTTTGAATGGAAATTTTTTTCAATTGAATTTTGAACATGTGATACTGTATAGAATAATCGATGAATATGTCATTGGCTAGAGTACGAACGTATTATATCTTTGCCTTAATATGCATCTAAAATTCATAATACTGATATTTTATTATTATTTTTTACTTGCATATATCTGAATTATGTATGTACTAAGGTATCGTTTATCGCAAATTTAATACGTGCGCAGTAACACATGACTTGATGTTCGTATTAGGGAAAATTATATAACGGCATCCTCCTGATTTCATGACTCTACATATGCATTATCTATATAAATATCAACTACCTTGTTAGATTTTGGTCATATTTTAAAATCATGTAAATTCGTTGGAGGGATTGGATCACTTGGAACTACTAATGGATGCAAAAGGAACGATAAAGATGAATTTTGGTCTATATGTCTCGGAATAGCTTTATCTACGGGAGGCGTATTCAAAATGATATGGGCCAAGCTTGGATGTTTTAAAATATTTAGATGCAGATGAACAAACTGAATTAATGTAGGATGAAACGTTCCAGCATGATTCAGAAATTTCATAAGACAAATCTCTATACGAGAAGAAAGATTTGGATACCTTACAGCAAACTTCGTCAATGCGAATGTCAAACAGAGCGCTAGCCTCGTATTGTACGCTTGCTCAAAAGAATCAAAACCAAAAGTTGATTGTTTGTTTATATATTGGGTAGATCTAGATATAGCCACGTCTACTAAATGTTCTAAGGCATTTTCGTATTCTTCTATTACGTGTTTAGTTGTACAAAGTGCTGTTGATTCCGAATTTGTGTATTCTCCAATAACATAAATTAAATAGAGAACGATTTCGTCATCCTTTGTTCTTATTAAATTATCGATATGCTTTAAAACTAGTTTTTGGAGAATGATAATTGTACTTGGATATTTTTTGCAAATTTTTAATAAATTTTCAATCAAAATTTCCCTTGCTTTCTCTTCAAATACGTTGAGCGGAAATAGCAATTCCATTTTTTCTATGATAATAGGTATAATTTTCAAAAAATCAGCCATTTCTCCATTTTGTAAAAGAATTTTAAAGTAAGCTTTTAAGAGTTTTAATGCGCATTCAGCCGAACCTAGTATTCTCGATGTTAATTTGATGTCAAGCCAAAATTGTTCAAGAAATGATCTATTGATAGAATTCCAAAAATTGGCGGCAGGACTACCTTCTTTTCCCAGTAAAAAATTAAAAAGTAAGCAGTATTTGTCATTTTTTGCATAATCTGATTGAGGAACCAAAGCACTTCCAAGTTCTGGACTAACGGCTTCCATGGCTGCTGTTATCAAAGGTAAGTCCAGAATTGTACGGAAAACTTCTATAAAGGCCCTTGGATTTACAAACATTACAATGAGTTCTAAAAATTCGCCTTCGAAAAGAAGAGTATGCCACGCCATCAAATGTATGATTATTCGAAATGTTGGTCAAAAAAGTTGGTGTGTTTCAATAGCAGAATTTTGTTGGAACAGCAAAACCGCAAGGTTTCATAAGCAACAACAACTTCTTGAAAACAGACAGGAAGCACTTTTTGAAAGTAGCGTCTCAAAAAAAATTCGGCATGATATGAAACCAGGCTTTCGTGATGCATTATAAACTCAAGAATGGCAAGAAATATATAGACGGTATTTCTTGGTGCGCCAATGTACCATTTTAAGTTAAATATTTTCTTGATGCTTGGAAAAACTTGTTCAACAAGATTGCAATCTATTTGGCAAATAACGTTTTAAAATTCTTATAGCTTCGTAAACAGAAAAATTAGCGTATTCTGAATCAAAAATTATTACAGGTAAGCTCCATATCAAATCTAATTTTAAACTGTTCAATTACTCGAAGACAGTAACCAATAATAGACGTCTTCAAGTTTGGTTGTATAGGGTAATTTGAAGTAAAAAGAATTTGTTTTAACCAGATAGCTAGAATCGACACGGTATTAATATGAAATTTTGGCCTGTGTCGTAAGACGATGTTCTACCTTTAGAAGGCGATGTACCATTGGCCTTCTTGTATCTATCTGTTGTCATGTATTGGCTAGACGAACAAGCCATTGACTAAACTGTGCATTCAATGGCAGCACACTCTTTTCATAGTCTAAAGTTTTCTGGGTATTTCTGAATTGTTTGAAAAAGAACGCCTATAGATGAGGGTCTCAGGGTATAATCTTGAGCAATAATCCATACAGTGACATTATTCAGGTGCTTTTTTATAGCTTCTTTTGATCCAGATGTAATAAGCAAACTCAATAAACAAGAGATGGTATTTTTACTTGATTGAGTCGGAAAAACTGGACGAAAAACTGGTTAGACGACGTTTTTGACTTTGAAAAGTAGTTGAATAATCTATACTTGCTTTTGATTAAGTTTTGATAAATTACCAGCATCAGTTTTGGATAAAATAAATGAAATAAGATATTTCATTTTTAAACAAACACTTTCGTCGACCAAGAGCTGAAACCTTAATAAAAAAAGCGACCTTTATTGTTAGAGTGCGGATATACAAAAAGATCAATAAGTCTGATAAAAACATACAAAGATTCAACATCCTCGCTTGACAATTTAACATATCTACTACATCTGATAATCAAAATTAGAGCTAAGGCTCGTAACAATTCGAAAAGTTCTTTAGTTCGAACCCTAGACTCATTCAACTAGAAAGGGGGTAAATATATTAATAAAAATAATTCTATTGCTTCTTTTCAGGGAATGGCATGTATAACGGACATCGGAGATATTTTTCAATAAAGCGTTTGTATGATCTTCCTGAGAAGACAAAATTGTTCGCATTTCCATAATGCCTTGTCACAGATGATGCTATGTACAAAAATTGCGAAAAAATGTTATGCTGCAAGTCAATCTTATCCAGCCTATCTGCTGTCACATCCATAATACATCTATTGTGAGTACTAAAATTCGTATAAACCCAAACTCAAGAGGCAGCGAATCTATCTCATTCGAAACAGGCATATTTATATTTGCTAGATAATTTCAGTCTCTTAATGCAAACTAGTAAAGCGTCCATAGAACTATGCGCCATAAATTTGGAAGTTTCGGTATTCAAATAAACATCCTTTTGGAGAAACCATCAAAGTAACACTAAGAAGTAAAACAGTACCAGGACTCTGAATGTCTATAGCTTTGGGCATTCAAGCAAAAGCCAAAAGAAGCAGATTTACAAAAATATACGGGGGGTATATACGAAATTACAAAAAAAACTGTTGATGTGTATGTTTAATACTTAATCAACAAAGCAGCAGCGACATAATAAAGTAGCTAGATTGCATAAACAATCAAATGCTTTAAGAGTATTTTATTACGTATAAATAAAAATTATAATATTGAAAAAGCGTTTATTTTTTATGCCATTTTTTTATGCAAGTCTTTCGTTTAGAACTCGACCATTGGAAAAGTTTTGCATATAGCCCAAACCCAAAAATGCTCATTGTTATACCTACGACGTAACCGGCAAATTATTTGCTGGGTTGTATGGAGGTTCATTACAATTCGCCCATATCCAACTACAACTGACATTAAAAGGATAACAAAGAACCGAGATGCTTGTATAAATAGGTTCTGTTTTTTAAAGGTATAATTCTCCCACAACGCTTGAACGAGGAAAAAACCCATGAATTGCGTATGATCGCTTGGCATGCCATATCCTTGTTTAAACGAATTAGGAGGTCTTGGCTGCATGATGCTATTTTTCAAAACGTAATTAAGTCCCTCATTTAACAGTAGTCCTAGGATAATCCATATGTGGCGTAGTTTGCAGCCCATTAGCAATTTTATCGTTAAAGCAGCCTTTATACAAAATTAGTCTATTGCTTAAAAGACATTGGGCAGTTTATATCTTACGTACAAATATAATATACGGAAAAAAAGCACTAACCAAAATATAGTTTTGCATAATCTCATAGCCTACACCCGCCTCTTCTACACCAAGGCCTTTCAAGAAGCCAACATTATTTTGCAGGGTCTGTTCCATAGGTAAGAAAACAGTTTCGATTATACAGTTTGTAGCACACAAGTGGTCTGCTTTAATTTAAATTTGATAAAAATAATAATACACTAACCATTAACCGCCGAATTATAAAAATAACACAAAATCAAACTGTGTCATAAAATCTTATTCTTTTTAGTTGCAGTAAACACACGCGAGACAGATGTACGGTTATACATGGATTTTAGTATTACCATCAGGACCAGAAAAAAGTATAAAAAAACTAAACAGCTTTTTATCTAATTGATATTTATTCCTTCTGGAAAATTGTGGTCTAGTTAAATTAATACGTTAAGTTCTCAAACGGTCATTTTTGTGTGTGTTGCTAAGCTTAACGATTTTCAATTAATAGTGTAATCATTTGTTCACAATATGAACGAAACTAACGCAACTCCAGACAATAAATCTATGATTCCAATTACAATTCAATTCCAAAATGAAAACGGTACCTTTAGTCAGGTTTCCAAATTTCCTGTTTACGAATCAGTCAAGACCTTTTTAGAAAAAATAAAAAATAACTGGGCTTCTAATGAACAATCGAACATTGGCTTGGTTCAGGTAATATAGTAAATGAATCAAATTATTTTTCTATAATCTCCAAATAACTAATTTTAGTTTTCAGCTATTTAATTCTAAACATGAAAAATTGAAATACCATCGCTGGATTCCAGAAATGACGCCATTTAATTTAGACCTATTAGTACCGGGAAGCATCTTGCTAGCTAGGTCAAAATTCCGACAACAAAAAATTCAAATTCCAGATGACTCCGTCAAAACTATTATGATCAATACAACGTTAACTGTTTCCTCTATTATCAAAATAATTTGTAATAAGTTATTCATTTTAAATCCAGAACAGCTAGGCCTCATGTATGAAAATAAATGGCTAAAACAAGATATTTCCTTAGATGACAACAATATTTGCCCAGATATGGTGTTGAAGCTAAGAATGGTAGATTTGACTATAAATCTAACTAAAACTCAACTTTTACAAAGCCCATACAACCTCCATTTTATCTACTCTCAATACAGGGAAGCAGTGCTTAATTCTCGTCTTCTATTAACAGAAGACGATCTATTTTTAGTCGCAGGAATTGATTTAAGGTTGATTTATGGACAATTTCATGAAAAAAAACACAACTTAAGCTTTTTTTCATTTGAAGTGCTATCACAAGTTTTACCTCAAAGAATTATTCAACAAAATTTAGTGGAGACAAAGTCCAGGACAATTTCAAACTCGGCTCCATTTCTGAAGATACAACAAAGGGTGATTCAAGAATATAAAAAGATTGTAGATAAATTTGAACAGTGCAAGATAAATTATATTAATGTTTGTAAAAGATCTACTTGGTATGGAACCAAATACTACCATTGCTTAATTATAGGTCTCAATTTTTTTGACAGCGAATCATCTAAAGTACTTGTGGGTATTACAAAAGAATCGATCATTGTTCTTAAGCAGAAGGATCTTGAAGAATTGTTACGAGAAGATATCTATAGACTGAATTATGTATCTACTCAAGACCAAATTATAACTTTAAACTTCGGGAGGCACATCCCATCTATAACGCTAACTTGTGAAACCAGCGCACTTATTGAAGCCATTTCTAGCTGTATGATCCCAATTTTTCCTTTGTTTATTTCTTCTAATGAAGTCCTTGAAAAACCTTTAGAAATGATAGCACCAGTTCGAGGCAACTTTAATTTACCCCTGGTTCTACCGAAAAATCAAGATGAACACTTAAATATTTACTCCCCTTTGAAGGGTCTGATCGAAAAGATCGGAAATTTATCAAATTTGGTTTTACTTGGTAGTCAAGTATTATTTAGAGGCGCATTGAATTTAGCCGAATCACTAAACCATGAAGTGTTCGCTATTTCTAACAACATCCCAGATGTCATACCGTCTAAAAAATCTCTTTATCATCGTCTTCAATTGATAGATATATATAGAGAGTTATATGCATCTAGTATTTCTTTTGAAAGGAGTATATTGGATAAAAACACTGCATATATCATCCGCTGGTTTCAGCCAGTCTTGGCCTTATTTGTAAATGCGACCTCAGAGATTGTGCAAGGCTTCCACGTGAACGACAAGATGTCTCATGTTCTATTGAAGCTCATTGTTATTGGCATCAATCGAGCCCTTCTGCCATTATTTAGGACGTTTGCTTCGTATCCGTCGAACTATGTGGAATTTTGGGATTCTCAACTAATTCTCCAAAGAATACTCAATTTAAGGCAACATACAATCGTTATGCTCTCAAATATAGCCAGTGTTTCGTTGGACCCAATGGTCACTTTACATTTATTATCAGTTGTAAGGTATTTGGATTTAACGATGACTTCATGGAACTCCTCATTAAATGGTTGCTCCGATCTTCTGAAGAAGCTGTCTGGCAAAAGACCATTGTTTAAAGATTCAAATTTAAGCAGGGTGAAGGAATGGGTTACGAAGAGTCAAACCATATGGGATGAATGTCGAATGCTGGTTGAAAGAAGAGGATGTTTTATTTTAGACTCTGAGTGTCTTTCATTATTAAACTTTCAGCTTGAAATGGTAAGAGATCTTGCATTAGAAACAGTATCCAAATTAGATATTCGTCTCATTAGGGCTAAAAAAAATGAAAAAAATGAGCGGCTAGATGCTTGTTCCAGAAAAGTATTGTCATTAGAGATAGAAGAATCTCGTATTCAAAGTGAATCAATCCGAATTTTCTGCGAACAGCTACTATGTATTTTGAAGATTGTGGGAATTAGGAAGGAAATGCACTACTACTATTTATGCCAAACATATTGTGAATTTTGCTCGAGTTTGAATGCGCTCGTGGCGTGCGCAAATGAGAAAAGAACGAACTTTAAATGTATGTTAGATGATTGCATTTTTCTTTCAAGAAGGTTTCTGTATAGCGTATACAACTCGTTTAATACGATGAATTCAAACAAGTCTGAAGACACTCTAGAAGAAAATAGAGATGTATTCGATTTTGAGCAAAGCTGCTTGTCTAAAGAATCAGGATATTCAGAAAAGGAAAAGGTACTTTTTCCTATTATCGAAAACACCCTTGATTGGCCACCTCATGCAGAAAGCGCCTTCCGTTTATTTTCTAAGAAGGTTGCAAAAATGAAAAGAATTTCAGAGCTCTGGAAGTCACATGATCAAGAGATGTCATCCGAAAAAATTCGGAGATTGGCTAAGAATATGCTAGTAAATCAACAAATACTTTTTCTAAATTTACCTGCTCAGATGTTAGAATCAATTCTTCATGATACAACCTTCTTGCATACATCAGCCGTTTCTAGCTTTTTGTTGAAAAGTGCTATAATCAGCTCACACATTGCATCATGTACGGGAAAACAGGAATGGGAAGAACATCAACAACAGCTGGGACGGTGTATTTTACAGTGCCTTAAGGTTCTTGCATCAAAAAAAAAGGTATGCATTAAAATTAGTATAATTTCTTCTTGTTTGATTGATTTAAAAACGTACATGAGAAGTTTTATACAAATTGTGAAACAAAGCGCATTACTTGATGAAGAACGAGATAGTTTAGTCGCACTAGGAATAGATATAGAAACCAAGATTGAATTCTCCCAGCATTTATTTCCATTATATTGGAATATTGCTAATACGACATGGACTAAGCGTGCAATAGAAGATGTCAAAATTTTAGAGAATACATTCATTTCCGCACTTGAGAAGGATGATGCAGTTGTAAGAGATTGTGAGAAACTAGCAGGTGAAAAAAAAGCGTTCAATTTACAATTCAAGATCAATAAGCTTGCATCATTCATCGCCAAATTATCTCAATATATTATAAAAGGCTATGTTGGCTCCTTCAAGGAAATGTATTTCGTTCGCGTGGTCCGAGTATTAAAAGACATCGTTAACTATGGGGTTGATCCCTCTAATGATGCAGATCAACTAGTCAAAAAGAAAATACATGATCTTATTGCTCAGATTCATAAGATTATCAACTCTATCTTGGTTGTTCTTTTAACGAGTTCAAAGCCGAGATATGTATACATCCTAATCACCAAGTGCTTCGAATTTTATCGTGAAAAAAGCTGTAGTGTATTTTGCCTAAACACAAACACAGACTCAAGAAATCGCAAATGCACGCCGAACTATTTAAAGCAGGTGATCCCATTTTTATCGACTACTGCCCATATTTTGAATTCTGGACATAGCAATACGCATGAAATGTCTAACCATGTCATACTAGACTCTATCCTTCAGTTAGATTCGAGTTTAAGAAATTGCACCTGGCCATCAAAGAACGTGTTTCGTGAGGCTGAGTTTGATCGATATCAAATCCAGACTAGCTTCGTTGATTTAGTAGAAGCAAGCATAAAGCTAGTGATGAATTTTTTTATGTCTTCTCTATTCATGAAAAATCTTTCACCAAGAACCTCTGTCGAAAAGTTAGTATCTTTTATCAATTTGGTGAAGGATTTAGTCGCTCAAAAGAACCAAGCAAATATAGCAGCAACACTTTGTAAATTTCAAGCAATCTACTTTGAGTTATTGTCGATGTTACCAGATGCGATAAGAGATCAAATTTTCTTACTTGGGGTAAAATCTGCGAGGAATCTTTTGAACGAGATAAGCTTAATATTGACCAAGAGAGAGAACTTAGACATCTCCAATGTGATGGAAATATTAGAAGACACAACAGTGAGGTTTACTGGCGATCTAATGAAGGCCCGACATAAACTTCTATATTCAACATTTGAGATAGTAGAATGTGTTAAAATTTTAGAGATGACATACGGAGGCGATCAGCAAGATGACGAGCAACGTTTAAGTCGTCTTCTTGGCTCTATATTTGAGTCAATAATGAAGATGTACAAAAATCCGAGCGAATTTCCAAAGAGTATCGAACTATTAAAATCAGATACTACAACTCTGTTTGAAATTATAGAAGATTCGTTTCCTGGAAAATACAAGAGAGATGGAGAGAAAATTTTCAGTATAATGAATCTTATACAATGTGATAACTCTGAAAATGAGGAAGCAAACCAGAATGAGAATTTGAGAAGGATAACAGAGATAGAAAAAGAATTAGTAAGAATTCAAACAACAATAATAACAGATAATGATCCAAGATTTGGAAATATGGTAAATTTAGTCAGTTGTATAAAAGAGACTTACTCCAGGTTGTTTTATGTTACAGAAGAAATTGTACAAACGAAGAATGATCTTGAGTTGAAGATAATGCAGGATAAATTCTACGATATATATTTGCATTTGCGATATTTTTTGAATATTTCGTACAATAAAATCACGAATAAAAGCGCTAGGAAATTGGCCTGGTTTGAATGGTTTTTACAATGTAGCAACTATTGTACCAACCAATTGAAACAGCTGTGCCAATTTAGTAGCAATAGTGACCATATGAATTTCAACCCAGAAATGAAAGAAATTCTGAAGGATAAACGTACAGAGTTGATAGAAGCTATGGAAACACTAAGTAAAATTATAGAGACGAAATCAGGACAAGAATTGATTTGCAAAATTATGGATAGTTTAGATAAAAATGCATATAAAGTGCTTTTATTTTTCTCCAGAGCACTGTCATTAGGTACAAGTTTATATTTGTCAGAAGAACATTCAGAGTTAGCCGAATTTGTACAAAATTTAATAGATGCAAGCAATCAAATATTGAGTTTGGTCAAGTTGGCTTTTTCCGTAGACTATCCTTCAATCGATATGTATAACGGTGTATTAGAAGAGTTTTGTAGAAAATGGGAAAATCTGAGGGTTTTTTTGATGAATAGAAAGAATGAATTACACATTACACTTACGATCGAAGAATATATAAAAAAAATAGAAGCGTTTCAAAACAATTTAGAATTAGAGAAAGGAAGTTTGGAAATGACAACAAAAATGTTTGCGGATCACCTGAATCAACTGATACAGGTAAGTTCTATGGTTAATTTAGGAGTAAAGAATTTGGCACAAACAGAGCTAGAAGAGTGTTTGGCGAAGATGCATAAAACGTTTTGTGAACTAGTAATCCATTTTGCAAATAAGAAGGAACTGAATTCAATAAGACTAGAAAATGGGCTGGAGAATCAATGGGTGAAAAAATATCAGATAATGTTAGAGTATGTATCGGAAACACACAAAGGAAAGGAAAAAGTGGATTTAAAAAATAAAGCGTTATCGGAATTTATGGAAATATCTATCAAGGTGATGAACTATATGATAGATTGTCCACAAGAACAATGTAATAGAAGAAAGACTACAGAGGCAATACGACAGCTGAACATGGTGGAATCAAAAATAATATCATATCAACTAATTTTGAATAGTGAATTTGAAGGCCCAAAGATAGTGGAATGCTTAGAAATGTACGATAAATTATTAAAAAAGATGAAATGCCTGGTGGACATCTGCAACGAGGTTAAAAATAACCAAGTAATAATGAAATTAGAGCTAATAGGGAGGTGCTTATTGGAATGTACAAAATATATGAAGAAATCGTTGACACTCAAGATTATACCGAAGGAACTGTCTCAAGTTAACTGTGACTGCATGGGATCAATAGTGGATATGCTGAAACAAGGCATAGATACGGATGTGGAGAAAGAGAAGTTAATAGAAAAAATAAACAAGATGGTGAAGTTAGTGACAACACAAATGAAGTATCTGAGAAGATTGTATGAATGCTTGGAGATAGCAGCTATTCAGTGTGAAGAGAGGTTGAAATTGATGAAAAAGGAAGAGAAAGTTTTAAATTATGAATGGATGAAATTAGACGAGATGGTATCGGATTTGTCAAGTAAAGTGATTAAGTTCTTAAAAAGCTGGAACAAAAAAGGTACTTTATTGCGGAAGAAAAAATCGATGAAGAGTTTAGAAATGTTGATAGATGAGCGAGTCGAATCTGCAAATGAATTAGCGTCAGTTATATGCAAATGCTCAAATTGGGCATCGAGTATTTTAGGTGTGTTAGATAACCTAGATACGAGAAAAGATAATAAGAATGAAGATCAAAAAAAGAGCTTGAAAGAGGAATTGTGGAAGCTAATAAGCTCAACGATACAAACATTTGAAGATTTATTGAATGGGAAAGAGATAGAGTCATGCAATAACTTTACAAATGAGACGGTCCAATTTTTAAAAACGGCCCAAAGTGCATATTCGTGGGTGGTGATGATTGAACCGAGGCAACTGGAGAATGATAATAAGCATATACCAGGAATTTTTAATGAAGAACTATTAAACCAGGTGAACAGATTTTTCTATGAATCAAACGAAGGAATGATGACAGTAGTGAAAACAGCCGCCCAAGTATTTGTCAGGTTAGATAATTTGAAGACACATAATAGTAAATATGGTTTGATTCAGAATTCAATTGATAAACTAGTGTTTGATTTGCGCGATCTTTTGAATCAATGCTTTGACCTTACAAGCAAAGTTCTAGCCTATTTATCATCTGATATTGAATTGGAGGCAGATAAGATAAAAGAAGGATCTGAATGCTTGAAGCATGTTATTTGCATGTGCGATTCAGTGGTCTCTTATACTGTATTGCTGATCGTTCAAGTAGAGTATACATCGTCAAGTAATCAAGCGACAGATTTTTTGAAAATACTTAGAGTGAATGTAACTAAAGCATTAATGGAGTTAACGGCCAGAAGTAAAAATCTATTCCAAAAGCTTTTCAATCATAGTGATGAAAGCTTGATTAAGCCGTTTACTCAAAATTTGCAAGACGATTTTAATTCAATTATTGAATTAAAATATGAGGCAGAGAGAGTATCTGTAGCAGATTCTAGCGCAAGTTCATTTGTAAAAAATCCAGAAAATTTTCAACATTTAGGTGGGATAGATTTGAAGTCGTTGACTTCGTGCTATCGCGATCTATCTAGCAAGTATCATTTAGACACACGAGCTAGGATACATCGCTTAATTCATGAGGTAGAAAATCACCAGTTAAACGAAGGTGAATTACTCTCTATGATTCTTTAAAATAAATGTGGTGCCTCGATGCGCTTAGAAGTTGTAAAAGCAGAAATAACTTTTTTATTAGACATGTTTTTATTATCTATAATAAATGAAAATATATTTAAAAGAACATGCCCATTCCCAGACTTTCGCCAGTCTTAGCCTGCTCTTTAATAGCAGTCTCGAAAGTGCTATAGATAGTTGTGACAGCTAAAAGAATGCCGGTACCGGATCCTATGGCACCCATGAAATCCGCTGTAATAGACAAAATACCAATACATAAACCCCCAAGTGCGGCAGCAGTGGGGATATATCGATCTAAAATGTGTATTGTAGAATCGTCTCGATGTCCTCGAATCATCAATTGCTGATCCTTGAGTTGTTTGGAGACGTCAGCTGGCGCAGATCCTGAGATAGAGATCCAAATACGAGAAAAGAGAGCGCAGGTAGCTAGGACGAAAGCGGCGTAGATGAAAGAATGAATAGGATCGGAGACGGCATCTCTGAAATTGGCAGGGGGTGAAATATAGTACGCAAAACCGCCTACAGGGATGATTTGCTGTGGTTGGTAAGGGTTTTCCTGCCAAGTTCCAATGGCGCCTATAATGAAGTTTGGAAAGTATTTGTATAAGAGCTGGGACAAAAAGAAGAAGTTAGACACAAGTGCTGTTTGTAAAATAATAGGAATGTTATTTGTATAGAACAGCTTAATGGGATAAACTCCCGTGTGTCCTCGCATGCGCTTGCTGGTGACAGGAATATCAACTCGAAACCCCTGAAAATAGACGACAGTGGCAAAGATCATGAAAGTAGCCAATAAATTTGCCAAGTTCGGAAGATTTTTGCGGTAGAAAGCTTCAGTTAAGGCCTTAAGCTTGTCTGGCCGAGTAATGAGCAGATGGAAAAATGCGAGTATGGAGCCTTCAAATTGAACCCCAGATACTCCACTTCCGACCGTATTCGGCGAAAATGCGCTCCATATTATTGTCTCACAAATGTTCGTTGCAATGAAAAAAGAGATAGCGGAGCCTAATCCATATCCTTTTTGGAGAAGTTCGTCCAATAAAATAACCAAAACGCCAGCCAGGAACAGCTGAAAAACGATTAAAACTGCGTTGATTCCCAAAACTCGAACGTCACCATACATGCCAAATCCCACATAAATGGCTGCCTGGAACAGAGTGACAGCAATGCCAGAAACTAACAACAATTATTATCAAAACGCCTATTTATATGTAGCTAAAAACCAACGTACTTTTTTGAGCTACTTCGAGCAAAGCGGCTTCTTCCTTGTTATTTTGATCTACGTCGATAATTTTTGTGCCAGACAGCAGTTGAATTATTAAACCTGATGTTAAAATAGGTGATATTCCCAGCTCCATTAGAGTTCCTCGGTTACTGGCCATCACCATACGTGACCGGTACCATGGATCTGATTCGTTTGAAAATTGGATTCCATAAAGCGGAACCTGAGAGCATACCAAAAAGATTAACAAGGTAGCTACAGTCCACAAAAATTTCTCCTTGAAGGGTACCTAGTAAAAAAGGGTGTTAAACTTGAAAAATCAAAAGCTCTGTCGACTCAGATTTAAGAATCATACCAATTTTTCTGGTTTTTGAACTTCTGGAACGAATCCAGCTATGTACTTAACGTAATTTAACACCTTGACTAATATGTGTTTGTCAATACAATGCCCACAAGATTGTTTCTGTGATTTCTAAGTTCAAACAGGGCAGCATTTTTTTCTAGCAACAAAGCACGCTTCCTTTATTTTATACGATTCACATCGCAAACAAGGGAAGTGAGGAAAATCAGATGTTACGATGTGGGTTTATGCTATATACATACAACCCATAGTTTTATTTCAAATTCAAAAGTGGCCGCGGGCTGCAATGAGATAAAAACAACTAAAATTATTGCTATATCGGGCGAGGAGAGCAAGTGCTGTGAGGTACTGACGCTTGACAATCCAAATGCAGCTTGTGTTTTGAAAAAAAATAGCTGAAGACCCTATCTTTGAAAAAAGTGATATTTTAGAAAAAATTACTGGCAAAAGTGAGACTCTTGATTCGCCAAAAAAATACTATTGGATAGAGCATATGCGCATTAGCATGGAAGAAATGCTCGAATTTTGGATAATCGACCCGTTATTTCTAATCAGTGACACTTGTTTTTAATGAAGTACACTTTCTATGTTTAACATGTCATCAGTGGTCCTTTAGCTTCGCTCTACGCCTTCTGCCTCTACTGAGTGCGTGGAATTTTTCAAAACTGAGAAAGTCTGCGTGGAATGCAAAAGCATACGAATGCTACCCTGCCCGAAAGATCGCGTGTTTTTTAAGCTCTTTAAAAATATGTACCACTTTCTTTCAATGGTGCACTTAATCGTGCCTATTGTTCGTCGCACTTCTCGAACTTCGCACATTCTTCCAAGTGTCCTTGGCAACGCAATGCACTTCCCTGTGATCGTTCATTACTGTTTCTGATTTCAAAATATTTGTTCACCTTCTTTACCTTTTTGCCTTGCCTCTCAACTGCAGAACCGAAAAATTTTTGCCACCCTTATCCGGAAAGCGTCGGTATTCTGAATACTCCTAGTCATCATCGCCAAAGCTGATCCTCAAATCTTGACAAGCTACAAAAATCAGCGACGAACCAAAACAATTCGCTCCTCCAAAAACCCTAGGTGCATAGCGATTCAATCTTCCCAGACATAAATTCGAGGATCAATTCCTATATCTCGTCGGATGTTCACGAGACTCAATACCACATCAATTTAGACACCGCCATCGAGACTTTCGTGTCGCAGTACAGATATTTCTTGAGCTCTTAAGATTGTATTACCAGATTACGTAGGAAAAGCCGAATCTCTCACTTCTACATGGTTAAATCAGATTTTCAACATGGCGTCTTGGTCCGAGCCATCTCAAACAAAAAATACAGAGAATTTGCACTGTCCATCAAATGACATCTGATAAAGGTCAGCCCAACTCTGTGTTCACTTCAGCCAGGGGCCTTTTGACCGCGCTACTCGTCCAATTCGGACATTTGTACACAGGTGCCTAAACCCAATAATTAAACAACCCTTCAAACGCAACTTTTCCAAGTTTCTGGAACCAAAGTTATTTGACACTTGGACCTGGATTCTGTCCAATCTTGCACGTCTGTGATTTTACTCACTAACAACCTTCTCGACGCGCTTCCTATCTTTCAATTTGGATACGCTCAACGAGTCAATTGAAAAAATTTAGTCTACAACAAACCACAAATGTCTTATCTGTTTGACACGGCGACTTCCCTTATGTTTATGCTGACCTGTCCTCCCGTTTCACAACCATTCCTCTCGCCATGGCGCCCAGGGAACTACTCAGTGGCGGAAGATAAGAACGAACCAAGAGAAGTGGTGTCTATCACAAAAACCATAACTTCGCGTGTCATCCACAAGGCGGCAGTCTAATTATCACCGACTACGGATGTAACCATCCATCTCGAAGCGTCCCCAGAAGAACTCAAAACTGTCTGCTTGTCAGCGTACATAACGCCAATAGAAACTGGCTCGAATACGCCATCCACTTTTTATCACTATTATCCCTTCAGCTTGGTTCAGGTATTCCCTCGCTTGTTAAAGAAACTCCGTCAAACCCATAAACCGCGCAGGGATTCTAACCCAGACACCAAATCCAGGCTGGCATGTATCCTCCCCCAAGTCAAGAATGATAAATAGGAGCTATTTGCGCCACATCTTCAACCGCCTTGTCGACCAAACCAAAGGGAGCTCCAGTCCATAAATCATAGACGTTCTATTAAAACTATCGTCGCTATCGACAGACCCAAAACAAAAACCAACATCATCCGTTATTCTGGTCAACTAACGTGCGCAATCTATCGTCTGCTAAAAAAAACTGAAAAAACAAAAGAGGCAAAATGCATATATCCCTCTCCCACAAATCGGAATATGATGTTCAGCTCAATATTGCAAAGGTGTATCTCCCAACAAAAAACTTTGCACGTCATAAACCAACCCCCTCAATCACGACAAACAGTTTCTTACCATCAGTGCCCCCATAAAAACTAAACATCCTGGTCTCTCTTCAAAAAAAAAAAAAATTTTTATCGCAACCTAAAAAAAAAAAAAGCTAAACAGCAAAGCTGCTAAAAACTACTCCTTTCTTTGATATACTAGCCCATGAATAACAGTATTTTGAAACTCTTGCCTGAAATCGTGCAATTTAGAAAACATCGCTTCTTCGGCCCTGACGGTGCCTCTACCTTAGCCAGTCCCTAGCCAAATATTCTTCATACTATCTTCAATAGTGATAAAAAAATTCAAACCAGGAAATTTACTTGCTTATTGAAAGTGTCTCCCTTTCTCTCTCATTCAGCTGGCTTTGTAGTTCAAGTCAGTGGGCTCTCACTAGGCGCAACGGTAGCCTCTCTGCTCGGCTTATGATGCTTGTGCATGTTTTCAACCCTCTTGTCATTAGCTGCAGAATCTAACGCTTCCATTTCCCTACCTACTAGTGGATCCCCTCTCAGTATCGTGTAAATCTCATCTGAATCTAAGGTTTCATATACCATCAAAGCATCGGCCAATCGATGCAGTTCTGTCATGTTCTGCTTCAGCGTATTCTTAGCTCGTTCCATACTCTCTTGTAATAGTCGTCCAACCTCCTTTTCAATAATGTGCATCGTCTCATTGCTTATGGGACTCTTTGGGTCCTCAGAAAAGTGCACGGGTCCTAACATAGGGGACATTCCCATATGCATTACCATTGACTTGGCAATTCTGGTCGCCTGCTCAAAGTCACTCCCCGCACCTTGAGTCACCTTTTGTGGTCCATAAATAAGTTCCTCAGCAGCGCGGCCACCCATGCATGTATCCATGTAGGCCATCAATTCCTGCTGAGTCGTCAACGGGGACCCATCCTTAGTAAGAAAATTCACCATACCTAACGCTTCACCGCGAGGAATCAAGGTCGCGCGGCGAATTTCTCGGGCTCCCTCTGTTTTGAGGGCCACTAACGCGTGACCGCTCTCGTGATAGGAACACAGCCGACGGGTATCTTGATCGAGAAACAACGATTTTCTCTCGCGACCCATCGCAACGTTGAGCATAGCTTCCTCAAGTCGCCTCATAGTCACCATTCCATTGGCCTTGGCAGCCTTAATTGCTGCCCAGTTAACCATGTTTTCAATATCAGCTCCAGAAAATCCAGCAATCGCACGTGATAATATATCGGTTCGGACGTCAGGATCCACACGCTTGCGCATTAGGTAATGATCCAGCAACTCCTTTCTGGCTTTCGGGTCAGGTAACTCCACCACAATCTTGCGGTCAAAACGACCCGGACGAATCAATGCTTGATCAAGTGTCTCCGGTATATTCGTTGCCCCAATAACTACAATACCAGAGTAAGCATTAAAACCATCCATTTCAACCAATAACTGATTGAGGGACATTTTCTGGTGACTTGTAAAATCTTCTCGGCGTCCACCAATCGCATCAATCTCGTCAATAAAAATAATACAAGGAGCAATAAGCTTGGCGCTTTCAAAAAGCTGACGAACGCGCCTAGCACCTACGCCTACCAACATCTCTTCAAATTCTGAGCCAGACGTCAAAATAAAGGGAACGCCTGATTCTGCTGCAACCGCACGCGCGAGCAGGGTCTTTCCAGTGCCAGGAGCGCCGGTAAGCAATATGCCCTTAGGAACTTTGATCCCCAATTTCTCAAAATTTTCTGGACACCTCAAATATTCAACTATATCTGATAGCTCTTCCTTGGCCTCAACGTTTCCCTTTACATCATCAAATTTTAAATCTGGAATGTTATCAGTGGCCTTATATCTATTCTCGATCAAGCTAGCAAGAGCTCCACCAGGATTCCTGAGGATGAAAAACAGTAACACTGAGGCAATCGTGACAGAAAGAAGTATGTTGACCCAATTCCAACGCGAATTTGCAAGCTGAACAACTATAGGCGAATCTTTCCCTCCTCTGCGATTCATGTCCGCAAAGGAAAAGGGATAGGAAGAATTGTAAGCGGGCGGAGTCGGCGCGTAGAACTGGTAGTAGGCCCATCCAGCTGGTCCTGGTGGTGGTGGTGGTGGCGGCGCCGACGCTGTGCCTTGCGCGCCAGATACAGTCTGTTCCGTAGAGGAAACCTGATCTTGAACCTTTGAGTTGTCTAGGCAAGGACGTGTACAATGATATTGCGCAGTAGACTGGAGAGCAAACCTTGTATTAATAAGCGAATAGCTAAGTGGTTGAAACGACACGGGGCAGTGCGGATAATGATAACCCGGAACTACTGAAAATTTAAAACCAACCAGTGTCCTATAGAGGGTGGTGGCTGCCCCCGCATGACCCAAAAGTTTATTATAGTGCACATTTTGACTTGGCCCTTTAGAAGATATCGATCTTTTTTATAAAATTCATAGGTTCGCATTACAAAATACGTAGTTAAGATAATATTAGAACAAAGATGTGTTGTGACACAAGACCGAGATCATTTATATCGAAAAATAAATGTGCATATACATCCTGACTACACATATGTACAGCCAATACTGTACAATTTTTTTCGCATCTGGCACCAGATATATAGTTCGCACCGTGTGCACAATGGTTATCACTGCACCCTCTATGTCCAATCTACATACACTCTTGATCTTTTTATATTTGCTCTATTGTTTTCTGGTACAAATCGACACGAACGTCTCTAGTGGGTCGCAAGAAATTGCAAATTGCGTTAGTACACAAAAATAATATCATCAAATAAATGTGGTACCGGTATGGCTTGCTCATGCGTTCAAAAGCCTTTGAACAGGATAAAGCCATAGTGAATGTGTAATTACTGGCCAAACTTCATATACAAAATTTATGTCGAACCAGTGGTAACCGCAATTCAAACGCATTCCGATATCAAGCCCCCAAAATGATATAAAGGCGTCATACAAAACTTAGCTGACCGAACATCTTACGAAGAGATATGTAACCAAAGTATGTAGAAAAGCTAAGAAAATAACGCTACAGAGAAAGAAATCATACTGAGCTTGTCAAAACTATTTTCATTTACAAAATTATTTATCGAGCTCGCGAACCATGCTGTCTTGTTCGTTATAGAGAATACTAAAAAACCGCATACTTCCCTCTATCTTCAGAAAACGTTTTGAGTAATACAATGGTACAGCACGACTCTCCTCTGATAAGGCCCTTAGGCCATCAGGCGTGCTTATAATCTTATCTAGTTTTATTGAATAGGCGGAAAGTATGCGAGGGTATATTCGTGTCTCGCCCGCAATAATAGAATGATAGCACGGATTATACAAGTAATTAATACAGGCACAACAGTGCTAAATCAAGCCAACAACAATTCCTGTTCCTCTAGCAAGCATTGAACTCTACTCAAATAGGTGGTAAGCTAGTAGCCTTCTGCATCAGTAGAAAACCATCACCTATACGGTCTAGAATTTGGCATGGAGTATTATATCTTTACTTCTTAATTCATAATGCAATAAAATATTCTGATTTATCAGTTGTTTATTTTTGGCCAAGGTTTTTTTTATGTTATTTTTATCAAATTTGTTAGACGGTCTTATTTTTGTGCACGCATAGACAGACATAAAATTTACTCCTCATTCTGTATTCGGCTATGGCCGTCTGGTCCAGAATCTGACCGAAACAGGTTTATAATATCTCCTAGACTTATAACACCTATGCAGACTTTTTTTTCTAAGGATTCGACAACATAGACTTGGTTGAAAGTGTTGTCTTTAAAGCACATCAGCAAATCATGTGCAGTACAATGTTTAGTAACGAACCCAGGTTCTGCCCTGGAGTTCGAATCTAAATCCGATAACGTAATGTATCTTTTTAAAGGCATATTGAAGTAATAACTTGGGTTTTGACGAGAGGTATGAGAAGGAAAGGCCATTTTTTCAGCTTCTGCGCATGCTATATATTCTCCATTTTCATCTACAATTCCTACCGAATGAATATTTTTTTCGTAACATGTTAAAAATGCCTCACAAACTGTATTGTCCAAATTGAACACCACGATCGACCTTTTTGGGTCTTTTGAAACCAGACAGAGTGAGTCTATAGAATGCTCATATAGCGGATGCAGATATCCCTCTGAGAGCCTACAAATAAACTTGACAAGCATGCGCTTCGTCAAGACTGATACGAGTTGACCCCCTTCGTCTAAAACTGCAAGTCTCAGAGGCGCTCTTGACTTCCTGTCACATTTCCTACGCATCGATAACATGTTAATAGCGGTTTGAATACAGTCATTTTGGTTGATGAAAACCATTTGTGAACGATCAGAATTATGTGAGAGATGAGATATCAGTTGGCAACAAGTGGTCTCTACCAGTTTCGAGCTTCGGTACCAATTTTCCAAAGACTCCTTTCTAGAAACTCCGACGTCTTCCACTATAAAATGCAATATATCGACGAAGTCGATGAAATGTTCAAATTGCCCAGTTATGGCGTTGAATATAGGTAAACTCCGAATGTGATGTTGAACCATCAAATCTTGAACCTTTTTTAGAGTGTCTGTCATACATGCATGGAAAAAAATTGATCAATAACATTTCAGGGTAGGAAAAACTTCATAGTAAATAAGGTAAAATAGTCGGCATAAGACCGCGACAGCAAACTCATGATCTACAGGAATAATGCAGAGTGGCACGCCTATCCGTCATGTATAAAAAAATGAAAAACATCATTAATAGCCAATATATGGAAAGATATCGCGCATATATTTGTATTTACTTTCATATTTTTGTCATAGCACATCCTTTCTGCTATGGCTACTTTACGAATCAAAAATTGAAGTGTCAAGCAGAAACTACAAAACCAGCAAAGCTCTTATCAGATAGAAATAATAACAGCTCTGTGGGATCCTGGTCCTAACTACACACCATCTATGCCTGCCTTCCATAATTCTTTAACAGGCGGTGAAACATCTTTGACTTTGACTTCTTGAAATATTTCCGCAAGCTTTTTAGACGGCTGAAATTTTCTAGTAGTAGACATGGCATAGATAGCACTTACACCCCGTCTGGTGTCTGCAGCTCTTGAAATAATTAAAAGTAAACTGCATTTCACATCTTTTTAAATTGATCACCTCAGTTATCATTTACCAAAAGTGTAAATTTATTCGTGGATTGAGAATGTACATTCAAGTAACGTATTAATGTATGTTATTGTAAAGAGATATGTCATTGCATCTCAAATAATGCCATGTACTCGCAGTAAAATTTATTTAAATTTATACAATGCCAGGTTGTAAATAAACAATAATACCAAGACACATTCAAACAAATACAGCAAGCTTTATTAATAAAAAATCCAGATAATAAAAATAATAGTAGGAGTAAGTGCACAAATACGACACAAAATATACTGCAAAATGTGTTCGTTTCTAGAAGGATTATGTGTGAGAGTTGTGAAAAAATATAATAAGCAATGCATACGTGTGTAGATATCAGATAAAATGTGCGAACAGCGCGGATAATGTATTTGAGTTGACATTGTAAAAAAGTAGGTATAGCCTTGTTGAAATGCTTACATTTTGTTGACCCTAGATAAATAAATACAAGACAAAACATTATTGTATTTATTTTCACCACTTGAGCGCGCCAAGGGTTCAAATGAAACTGTAGTATCGCTGGTATATTTGACGGTTTGCAAAGTCCATGTATATAAAGGTGTTAAGAGGAAGTACTTACCGATGTAAATATAAGCCATCATTAAGATGTAAAACTGCATGCTAGAAAATATATCTCTTTAGCTTTGATAGTTTTTAAAAGTAGACGTCATCAAAAATTTCTTCAATATTTCAGAATAGACTTATAGCGTGCCTGGTGCCATTATCTGATTGCTAGTCTCTATATGATGAAAATTGATTATTCATGTACGATAATGCAATAATATGAATGTGTATAGATACTTAGAGATGCGTATTTCGCTGTTTGTCTTGGCACCTTCAGTACTGATTTTGTATGATTCTATCACAAATTTCGGTTGTACGCTGGCAACTGCTCATTTTTAAACGGTGCGGTATACATTGAGGTAATATTAAAATGATCTTTTTATAACCCAGAATGAAAGAGAATTCAGTGCTTAACGCCAGTCTAAGTTTAAAGTGCTGATTTTAGCAAATCTCGTTACTTTGTTCACAGAATGCAGTTTACAGTTATTGGACTTTTTTAGATAGCGCAAAATATACGCACATTGGGTTGAACCTGATTTCTTACAAAAAAAATTGCTGGTCGAAGCTATCACCGCTGAATATATATATATAGTGTGTAGGAGTCTCTGCACTATTACAACTAAGTGTAAATTTTTAGATTGACAGTCGTTGATCGAGAAAGGGTAAACGTCTGTTGAAAACTATCCTGGCTTCAATAACGTTCGCATTTATGTTTGGTTGGGCTTCGAAACTTTTCCATACTCCTATTTGAACCAATCAAAAAATCAGACGTTAACCGAAACGTTATGTTTTTGTACAATATTAATCGTTGAAAGCTTTTTTCATCTTAAAGGCGAACTTAAACGCACAATAATCATCGGTTTATCGTATAACAAATATCCATTCATCTCTCTCATGGCCTGTGAAGCAAGCTCTTCGTTCATAAAAGTTACAAAGGCTTGTCCCTTAAGTTTTCCTTTGATCATTAGTTTAATTTCAATATCATCTAATGTTTCTTTCTCACTATATCTGCTGAAAATTTTTAACAGATCCATTTCGGTAGTCTTTTTCGGGTTTAGGTTTTTAATATAAAGACGAGGGGAGGGGATACCAGGCGTCCAGGAAGAAAATCTCGGCAATAGTTTTATCTCTTCAAACAATAGTAAGTGGTTTGCAATATATATATATATATATATAGTACAAATAAAAATAGTATCAGAGACGAGTATTGATTTTTCAATGTACCATCTATCGTAAGCTTGTTAGCCCTGATTTCCTCTAGCGATAGAGTGTGATGCTTGATAGGTTGAGGTACTTGAACAGCACCACTAGAACAAAGAATTTCTGATTTTTCCTGCTTTAGGTGATTTGTAGATATAGGCCTCATATCTGTCAAAGTTGACGGCATGATAATCTTAAGCGACTGAATGGGTTTCTTGTGGAACAGTTCCTTGTGGTCGATTATTACAGATTCATGGTGGACATTTGGATATGACGCTTCATCGAGTTTGGTCCGCTTATGTACCGAACGATTTTCTCCATTTTCCGGCACTTGATCCTCGTCTTCAGTTGACTTATCTACATCTTCTGAAAGGAGAACATCATCGCCCGATTCCTTACTACAAACAGTATCATTTGCGGGTGCGAAGGGAGGAATGAGTTTTAGCTTATTCATAACATGGAGAACGCTCACATAAAAAGAAGGATTATTTCTCAACTCTTTCGCAATATTTTGGATAGTGTTTTCATTGGCAGGTGGATACGAATATTTGTATTTGCTCAACTTTCCTTCTGTCACTTTTTTAGCTGATAGCTTTTTACCTAATAGCATACGCTGATTGAGGCTCTGAAACATAAAGCTAGCTTTCTCATGTTGATCAAAGTAAGCTGTTGCTTTGCCTTTCTAAGGTTGATCACTCAGACAATAAAAAATGTTAATAAGCTAGGCGTAGCACTCTAAAAAAAAAGAGCTGGGCTGTCACCTTTTGTTGCGCCGTACATGTCTCCCTTGTCCTAAAACAATCTTTGATGGTTGGTAATAGCTTAGGAACTCAATTATGAGTTCGTCTGTTAAAAAGGTGGGTAAATGGCTAACCATGATAATTTCTTGTTCGTTATCCATGTTGCAACAGAATCAAAGCACAAATTAAGGGAAATGAAGCTTACTTGAGACTGTAAACGTCGTCTGTTGGACTTGTGGCTACATCAAAGGTCGTAGGCTTTTTTATAAAAACGAAGTTTTGAGAAATACTTTAGCCTCCTATACATAAAATTTTATATTACAGACACTGCACTTTGCCTCTTCTATAGATATAGTAGGCGTGCGCACATATTTATAGTTTTAAACTGGAGGAGTTCACCACTGAACCAATTTTTTTTTGGCGATTGAGTGAAGTTGGAAGGACAGAGGCCGAATTTGAACGGCTAGTGCTATCTTGAATCTTCTTGAAAACAGCTGTAGAAGATTGATAACGAACGTCGTCAGTGCGCTGACTGATGTTGACTTCTTTATTGCCTAGTTTTTCAATTTGTGCCAAGGCATTGGAAACGCTAGAAGGCTTAGATAACTTATCCGGATGTAGTTTAGCCTGTCGCTTAGCTTCGTGTTCCTGTAGTTTTCTTTGGAATGTGTCTCTTTTTTTCTTTAGTCGACGCGCTTTCTTACGGTCATCGCGTGTCAGCTCGTTCTCACTACGAACCGCGCCATTATGCTCACTGGCGTAAATAGCTTCTGGGGCGAGAATGGTAGCAGTTGAAACTGCATCAGGAGTCGCTTCTTCCATTTGAATGGCCGGGGCGTCTGTCAAGGGCTTCACCTCAAGCTCTTCCAAGAACTTAACAGGCGAATAATGTGCGTTCGATAGGGCGTCTAGCTTGAAACAAATTTTCTTAAATAAAGTAGCGCATTCCTGGTGCTCTCTTGTGATTTCTTGAACATCGCTTACTGCCGCGGTTTGTTTGACATATTCATCTTCATAAATTTGTTCCAAACTTTTCAAACTCTTTTCTTGGTCTAAAATTGGTGCACGAGGTCGCCAGTCCCCTTTGTCTGGAACCTCTAAAACTCTAATGACATCGTCAAAAGCGCCATCTGTAATTCGGTGTTTGATCATCTCCTCAATGGTCTGAGTCACGTCTTGCGTAATAGTAGGTACAAGTTTAGTAGCATGTTCGAATTCTAAAACATGCTCTAAAAGAGAGTTTTCTGGTCTACTCTTGGCATCAGTTTCTCCAGATAACTGCCAATCTTTTTTTCGTAGAGCTTCTTTCTCAAGATGGCGAATCTTATTCTGAATAGCTTTTTGCCGCTGAGCGAACGCAGACAAACCCAAGTCTTCATCTGAGTGGTTCTCAGGATCGTCACTTTCCATAGCATCATTATTGAGTAGGGATTCTTGTTCCAAAAATTTGACCTGTTCTCTTAACGCCTTATTCTTAAGCTGAAACTCACTCATCTGGGCTGAATGGGTCAAATCCTGATCGTCTAGTTGATCTCCCTCAACCTCTTCTAAATCCACCTCATCCAATTCACTTTCTTCCGAGTCCCCGTAATCTAGCTCTCCTTCACCTTCTGCATCGTCTTCGCGTGAACTATTGAGCGATCCAAAAAAATCTTCGTAATATATCTCACTGGGATTTTTCTCGATATCCTTCCCCTCACCTCTTCTCGCAACAGACTTTCCAGTCGCCATCTTGTTCGACACCTGATCATCATCAATTGATTCTAGTTTCTCTTGTCCACCTTTTCTAACCAATTTACCTGAAGACTCGGAGTCATGTTCTCCTTCATACACCTCATCTGCCAAGCCATCTCCGTACATCATATTGTAGAGCTCCTCATCATCAGAACCTTCTTCTCCAAACAACAGCCCTCGTTTACCATCTTCCCCCTCGTCCGCAAATCGAACACATTCTTCCCAGCAAAAAAACTCATCGTCTAGCTCGCTTTTCTTTTTATGTACACGAGAATTTGCTTTGTCAGATTGCGCTAAACTCCCCGGCGCATGTCCCGTCGAAGGCACATCGTCTTCTTCTTCCGAAAAATTTCCTGAAAACTCACAAGACTCAGACTCTGAACAATTTTCTTCTACTTCCTTGGCTTCTTCGTTAGCTTCTAAAGTAGTCTCTATATCAGAATTTGAGCTATGCTCAAAAATAGAACAATCTCTACTATCAGTTAACAGCCCATCGACTTGTTTCTCTATGTAAGGAAAAATAGACAAGTTGTTTATATAAACTTCTTGCCATATCTGTTCTATATCGAATCCATCCACAATAAGCTCATCAATCGTGTTTTTACACTCAAATAGCTGCCGTTGTTCAGACGCGGCTGTTTTAAATACAGAGGAGAACAATTGGGAAATAAGGCATCATTTGTAAGCGCTAATAATTTAAACGCGCATCCCTTCTCATATTTTCTAACAAGCAACAGTCATACCGTGATCAAAAAACAATTTGGTTAATTGAAGAACCTTCTCTCGAATTTCTCTAGAAGGCGCAGCAAACACCTCCGGAGACGTGGCAATATTCGAAACTTGTTCGAAGATGGGCTGAAGTCCCTTTTTTTCAGCACTAGTTGCCATGCTTCTAAAAGGAAAGTAAATCAGCAAGAAAAATGAATTACCAAAAAATCAGGAATATTCTAGAATTAATTTTTGTTAAATACCGTTCTGGAATAATAATTTCTTTCTTTCATCAGTTCTCGCACTTTTGAAGAATACCATGCTTTGAAGAAGTTAAATATTGGTTCTGCGTCTTAAGCAATTCATCTATGCTTCATTCAAGCTGTATTTCTATTAGGGTTTAAAACTCTCGTTTTAACTCATAAATCCGCTATTATTTACAAGATTCATAGCTAAAATATTTTAGAAGGCATTAAATGACTACATGTCACCATATAAAAACTCCGAAATCAGCAGAAGCTTGTTCATTCAGCATCGAGAATACCAATATATTGGAAAATCCGCGAAGTTATAAATCACTGGTACAAAGGTCAAATGGGGTACCGGACACTATTTCAGACAATAGGGTCCTACAGAAGATGCCAAATGAATCTGTAATTCAGTCTGAAACTGAAAAAAAATTTGATTTGGTTAATGGTGGTGGAAAAGAGAAGGAGGACGACGTTTGTCCAGACAAGTCATTTCAACGTGGGAAAAATAGTAATTGTTATTCTGAAATGACAGGCGAAAAACAATACATAAAGTCGAAATCTCCAATCCATTTCACATTGGACAGTCCTGAACACATTTCATTATGTAGCCCTTCAAAGAAACACAAATTAGAGAAAGCTGAACCAAAAAAAAACGAGGCTGAAATGAACCTGATAGAAACAACACAAGCTATTCCAGAATACTCAGAAAAGCGTAACATAGATGATAATAAAGACGAATTAAAAAATTTATCCCCAAGCATTTCAAACTCAGCAATATGTGTTAAACCGGAGTCAGGCGAGTTGAAGTCAGTAGAGGTTAATGGCAATGTGTTAGATGCAGAGAAGGTGGAGTGCGGTTCATATAAAAAGGAACAATCGAACGAAATCGATAACGCAGAATTGAGATATGAATGGTGGAAAAATGTCCAAATCCAGAAGAATCCAACATATAAGTGGACAACATTGCAGCATAACGGAGTTTACTTCCCTCCACCGTACAAGCCACATGGTATTCCACTAATTTATGACAAAAAACCCGTAGTTCTTCCACCGGATGCAGAGGAATTTGCTACTTACTTCAGTAAACACATCAAAGGGCCATATTATGAAAGGCCTCGTTTTCGGAAAAACTTTTTTAAAGATTTTCTAAAGATTTTGAATAGTGAAAAAAAATTCGAGCATATGATCAAAAAATTTGAACTATGTGATTTTTCCCTCATCGTGGAGCACTTAGAAAAACAAGCTGCTTCTAGAAAATCGCGCTCAGACGAAGAAAAGAAATTAGAAAAGCAGGAAAAACTCAACATTAAAGCCAAATACGGATACGCGATTGTCGACGGGCACAAAGAACCTCTTGGAAACTACATAGTGGAAGTTCCCAGTTTGTTTTTAGGAAGAGGTAACCATCCGCATACAGGACGTATAAAAAGACGTATTATGCCAGAAAACATCACCTTAAATTTATCTGAAGATGCGCCTATTCCTGAATGTCCTATTCCAAATCATCACTGGGGAAACATCGTCCACAATCACGAAGTAGCCTGGATAGCAACTTGGGTTGAAAGTGTATTGGGTTCCAACAAGTATGTTATGTTTGGAGCAGCTTCATCTATTCGCGGTTTATCAGACAGAAACAAATTTGAAATAGCCAGAAGGCTTCAAAATCACATAGAAAAAATTCGAGGGACTTACGAAGAAGAACTTCATTCAGAGAAACAACTAATCCGGCAACGGGCTACAGCACTGTGGCTCATTGACAATCTTGCGTTGAGAGTCGGAAATGAAAAAAAAGAGGATGAAGCTGATACCGTTGGATGCTGCTCCCTTCGTGTTGAACATGTCAAACTCGTACCGCCTTCAAATTTAGAATTTGACTTCCTGGGAAAGGATAGCATGCCATATCACAAGAATATTGAAGTTCCTAGCATTATTTACTCTAACATGGAATCCTTTATAAACTCTAAAAAACCTAAAGAAAACATATTCGATTTGCTTAGCACAGGCAGCTTAAACAAGCATTTGAATTCTCAAATGCCTGGATTAACAGCCAAAGTTTTCCGTACTTATAATGCGTCCATTACTCTGCAAAATCAATTAGACAAATTTACAGAAGTGTTTAACGAAAGTCCAGAATCCCATAAACGGACTGATAGCGAGCTCTTGCTTTTTTACAATCGAGCCAACCGTCAAGTCGCTATTCTTTGTAACCATCAACGAACAGTGCCAAAGCAGCTAAATCGGCAAGTAGAGCTGATAGACCAGCGCATAGAAAGTCTCAAAGCCAAAAAAAAGGAGATAAAAGCATCGTTGAAGGCTTTGGTTTCAGAAGAAGGAGAAGCAGAAGCAGCAAAACCTCAAAGGAAAAAAAGACGGACTGACAAAGAATCAAAGTCAAATTCCAGTCGTTCTACAGAGTTGGAAAAAAAGCTGCATCGTATCAATACAAGAATTCAAATTTTGACTATCAACAAAATGGATCGAGGAGAAGGGTCTCAAATACAAAACAGTACTTCGAAGATCAATTACATGGACCCTAGAATTACCGTTGCTTGGTGTTCAAAGTGTAACTTCGATCTGAAAAAAGTGTTTTCAAAAACTTTAATAGAAAAGTTTCAATGGGCTATCTCAGAAATTAAAGAAAACCCTGATTTTTGCTGGTAACTTTCGTCGTCCGTACATCTGGCTCTATCAAGCAGGAATATGCGCTTGTGAAAAAGTTATTTTAAGAGCTATGCAAACAAAGCTCACAAGTAGCAGTTATATTGTAGCACGAGAAAAACACATTTTTAGGCCGTATCGCCTGTCTTGCTGTTTTTAAAAATTAATAATAGGTACGTCATTACTGCAAAACCAAAAAACCCAAGTAAACAAAATATCAAGAAATAATTTCTCAAGCTATCAAAAAGAGAGAACAGATTGATCATAATTTATTATTCAATAAACACGCTATTCATTCAAATTCAAACGCTGTAAGAATGCTGCCTTTGGATTGAACAACAACATCTAGAATTTCATATCGAATTATTCAAAATACCCAAACATGTCAGAAGTGAAGGTCTGCATTTCATCTGTAAGACTGATAAAATATAAAGTCGCAAGCAAAGCTGGTTTCATCCATTGAACTGCAGTGAATGAACACTGTAGATTGAACACTTTTAAGTATCGCCAGTTTCTGAGCACATCAAAAATAAGGACGCGTCTGTCGAACATGGGACATTCCAGGTTATAAAGACTTTTGACGAGAGGATGCAGCTACGTACTTGTTTACCATCTGCACATTGTTATTGCAATGATTAAGAGTTAATAATAGCAGATGACAAAATTATACGATCACAGGACAAAGCAGTCAATTACATTATAACGCGTGCTATATTATGTACCTATACACCATACCTTTAGACGGCATCTTTCGTCAAGGTATATTATGAAATTCATGCTTACAGAAAAAAACAGCCAATCACTTCGCACATTTTTTAGTATATGTGCATACAGGGCCTGTCAAGGTCACGGCTGTGGAGTTTCATAAATAGCTCACACTTTTGTTTGCACTGCGTCTTTGTATGCTGAAAATTGTTTAACTTGGTGTCTCTCGACATAGCCAAATAGTCGTCCCCGTACTTTTTAATAAGTCGGACCCAGTAGCGTCGATGGGCAGTTGAAAAGCACTCCTGTCTTTTAACAGGTTTTACCTCAGGAATTTCTAAGGCATCTTTCCATTCTTGAAGGTCATCGTCCACAGGCACTTCGTATTCAACAGGATCTCCAAATTGGTCTACGTCTGTCGGCTTGGGAAAAATGTCCTTCTTCTCTAGTTCCGATGACTTTTGCTTTATCATTTGATTGGTGTCGGAAACCAACCCGACAGAGTCATAGGTGGCTTTTAGCGACTGGTTAAGAAAATTCTGCCTTATGAATGTGACCTTTCTTCTCAAAGCCTTCTTTTTTTTCAGATATTGCCTGCGCTAGAAAAAACTCAAAAAGCGTCCAGCGAGTCAGGACGGGTCAAATCGGCGCAGGAAACAAGCCATCCCGAAGAAAGTTAAATGTCCTGCCTAAAGGAAAAAAGTATTTGAAAACTTGTAGATTTAAAAACATACCTTAAGTTTTTTTTCGCCTCGTACAGCCATGCTTTTCTTAACAAACCAGCCAAGCCTGATTGAAAATATATAAAAATAAAAAAAATAAATAGCGAAAAGCAAAGACTAATCTAATGAAAAGCCTAATTTTTCTAGCGTTAACAAGCGTTCAATAGCACCTAGACTGTTATCGAGTTTTCTCACGAGGCTCGCTTCTAGATTCTGAACTGCCTCATTAATCATGACTTGGACCTCTTGCTTAGTGACTGGGGTCGTATTTTTCTCTAGAATTCGGTCCCCGGATTTGCACTCCTGATCCAAACCAGATGTACCGTTTTTGAAAAAACTATTACAAGACGAATTTTTTAAAAGGTTTTCTGATATCGATGTCGGCTGCTCCATCCAATCCATAAGATTCTTTCTACCTGTGTTGTGACTCTCCAAATTGGCCGTAAGATCCAGGCGCTCAATAATAATCTCTGTAGAATCGGAATAAGGTAAACGCCCATGAAGCCTGAGTTTTAGAAACTGCGTTTGCACATTAACATCCGAAAAAGTTGCAACCGAATTAACAGTTTTGGCCGATTTCAAGTAGCCAAAATCATTGTACAGTTCGGCCAGTCTAAATATCCCTCTGATAGCCAAATGCTTGAGAAACATGCCATGCTTAGATCGAATGTTCAAGGTGCACCCATCAGTCGGTGATGTCGAGCAGGTTCGATCTCCTCTATTTAAAATCACTAAATAAAGGATAGGTATAAACAAATTATTCTCTTTTCTTTAAAACAATGCGTACCTCTATTGGTACGAGCTTTTTCATCCACGCGTTCTTCACCATCTCGCGCTGCGTCGTCTCTGATGACTAATATTTTTTCTAAATTACCTGAGGCTACATTCCAATTCGTCGTAATTTCCACCATCCTCGCCTCTCAAGCGCATACAAAAGTCGCTCTTCAATAAAAAAAGCAAAGAGCTTCTACAAAAAAACCAAATAGCGAATTAATTATGTCAAAATCGCTAAGATTTTTATGGCGAATTTTAGCTGGCTCGGTGTTTTTCGACGTCTAACACATAACGGACACTTTCTTCGCAGAATAGCGTTCGGCTTACGAGGACGCTCACTATTGAAGAAAATCAAACACAAGCGCGAAAAGCTTTTATCCTTTGGTGATTCAAAACTTGGTTGAACGGCTCTTATCAACAGCTGTACTCTTTATGAGGGCCCCGAATATTCTTCTGTAAGTTCTTTTTTGTCAGAGGAAGGAACAAAAGTCATGACGTTCTTTCCTGTTTCGTCGGGAACCGATGGACGATTAGAATCAAAAGGCTGAACGGTCCACGGAGCCATCATTTTACTAAAATCTGCAGACATTTTCTGCTTTCTCGGATCGACAATCATCCCGTCAACGGTCAATATCGCGCGCCCTTGATTCGATTTCCTTGTCCGGTGCTGCATCAGACCACGACCTTTTCCTAACAGTCCGGCCAGCTCCTCTTCTGACATGGCTTGGGGCTTTTCTACTACTGATTCCTCTGGTTCTTTTTTCCTTTGCATCAGCCGCGAGAAGACGCCAAAAAAGTTCCTCACAATTCCGTTTTTATTCGAAGTTGAATCGGATAAAGACAAGTTGGGAGGAGGCTTCGTGATAGGCTTTTTCCAGAATGGGAAAGAGGGCGGTGCTTCGTCGCCCGGTTCAAGTGGGCTATCACCAGAACGAGGTGCAAGGGAATCCGGCGCGGCGGTGGCGTCCTGATCCGCGAGAGACGCAGTAGAAGCAGCAGGCATAGGTTGAAATGCTGGCTTTTCAAAAGATAATCGCGCCGAGGCTTCAATTTCTCGACCGATCTCTAAACCTCCAGGAACGTCTGGTCGCGATGTCTCAGAACCCGCCACCGTAAATTCCACTCTCCCTTCCTCTGAAGGTTCTCTAAAAGCCACTGATTTTTGACCTTCATCTCCAAAATCAACATGACATTCGCCATTCGTCGTTTCCCTCGATTCCTCCTTCACAACCGGTTCCGGACCGCCTTTCTTCCCTGGCGTCAAAATTCCAGTGTTATTTTTCTCCCACGACCTCTTCGAGTCTGATGTACGACCTACAGTGCGCTTCAACTGATTAATGTAATCCTTCTTCTTCTTAGCAGAGCTCAAGTCAGGTAACATCGAACGATTCGACCCTATGCCGAGTCTGCTGCTTGACAAACTCAGCAGGCTGTCTCTTTGTGACTTCGTTATAGACGCCTGTTCATACGCATTCGTCCTGGTATGCTCTATTCCCTTGCTAACATCCCGATCTATCACTTTCGGTTGAGGCCTGTGGCTTTCCAGACTTTTCACCTCCCCTAACGACGATATCCGTTCTTCAATCCGTTGGAGAACACGAGAGCTCTCGTATGCCTTGGCGTACTCTCTCTGAGCCACCTGGCACCTCCACTGAATCAAACGCTCATCCAGCTCAAACTCAGAGCGAACCCCAATCATTAACAGACGGGTGTACAAATCCTCGAAACGAGCACTAAAGCCATGCCAGTCTATCAAAGGCACCTCCGGCCATACCACACCGCCACCATCTACATCTCGGCACCAAAACCACCAAATAGAATCCAAATATGACATGGCTGTTTCCAAAAACCCTAAACTCGATAAATAAAAGGCATGGACAAGCTTAAAGCTCTGCAAAATCCAGCAAAATCTCTTCGACGCCTCTTTTCTCTCTTCCGACACCTCATTCACTTTGCTCAGACCCTGCAAATAGAACAAATACTCAACCAGCTCAGATCTGTACAAAGCCTCCGCGTTGAACCAAATGGTTCTTGGGTGGCACCGGTGATCTCCACCCACGAGAACAATCGGAATGTCGAATAGGCACCTCGGCGCCGGCTCAAGCTCATCTTCGCCTAGCGGATATCTACCCGCCAAAAGATAGCATAAATGAGCCGCGCTCACCAAATGGCAATCGTTCCAAAGCACATCCCCCAGGTGGCAAAGAGAACTCTGATACGCCGGACTTGTGCCAATATCGCCCCTTTTCATCGAATTCTGCGATGAATCACCGCTCGCCTGACTCTGACTGAAAAGCCAATCAGCAAGAATGATCGCCACATGCGTGCGCCAATGGCGCTTCAAATGCAACGCCCAATCGGGAAACGTCTTCGTCGGAGAAACGTCTTTGACCGATGGTCTATGAGACCGCCAATCGGAATCGTCGTCATCTCCCTCCACTGCCTCATTCAAATCTCCAAACGAACTCACTAAATCTCGATAACTCGAGTCCGGGCGAGCAAGCGGTCGCTCGAAATTTTCATTTTCACGAGATATCCAATGCAAATAGGCAGTTCTCAGCGGGAAACCCGGTCGAATACTTGCTCGCACAAACTTCGACACCACCTCTCGATAATGAGACGGACCTAAAGAATTCCCCAAAATCAAGGCGTGGTCCCACATACGCAATCGAATCGCTTCACGAACAGCATCTTCCCTTTTACCGTAAACCACTAGCTCCTGAATTTTCAGCAGGGCCTCGTTCAACCTCGATTTTTCAAAATGTTGTACCGAATCCAAAACAGCCGACAGACTCGCTGTGGGCTTGACTCGATCTTGCGCGTAAACCAGGAGCTTGTGAAAGTTTTTGAGAACCTCTTTGTCCCTCAATAAAGTCCCCTTTGTATTCATCAATGCAATCACCAGCGTCCAAAGAAGACAAGACGGCGAAAAAGGCCGAGCGTCTGCATCCGGAAAGGGCGGTAGTATCGGGCTTTGGCCAACTAAAAATTGGTCGAGTTCTGGTGCCCTCTCACGTTGGTTTCGAAACGAAATCGGACCAGGAAACTGACGGAGCGACTGGATATTCGGATCTTCACTCAATAGATCCGCGAGCTGATAGCAGACCACTCGAGACGTGTTAGACGAAACGACCAAAATGCTACTGAACGCGTAGCAAATAGGCCTTGCGCATTTCTTCATCTTGTCAAAGTGAGCATAGTTGTCGGAACCTGTCGAAAATTCGTCGAAATTCATTACATGATTGAGAGAGAGACTCGATATTAGACTTTTATCCAGCGAATCTGCGTTGAAATTTTCATTCATTGAACGACAAGCATCCGTAAATGGCGTTACACGGTCTTCAACTCTGTTGTCATTCGACGTATTGTCGCTTCTAAGCGCCGCTTCATTTTCTTCTTGGCCCAAGTTAAAAACGTGGTGATTTGTGTTGTTTAGCGCAGGATCAGACGCAAACACATCCGGTACAAAATTGAAGGACGTTGAATAGTCATGCGAAGGTTCTCTCTGCGACGTAGAAACTAAGGTGTCCGAAGATAAAAAATCAATCGAATTTTTAGGAACAGACGGATGGCCTTCTGATACGCGACGAAAAGAAGGTGGCGCTGTGGAAACGTCAGTACTTAGCCTAGCATCTTTTCGCACGGTAAAAGCGATAGAAGGCGACTCTCTGTCACCAGACAACAGAGACGACTCTCGATCATCCTGGTGAGTCTGGAATGATCCAGGTTGAAAATCCTTCGGGTTGTCTGAATCGGGACAGGAATATAGAAAACCATCGGTTTGGACGTCAGAGTGTTCTGAGTGACGGCTCGAATTTGCGTCTGTATAACCTTTCTGAAATTTGCTGAGTGTCGACGCCCTCGAACTCCCATCATCTCTCGTTGACGATAGCCTCCGAGTACGAGTAGATGCATATAACATTGAATGCGGGACGTCACCTTTTTGATCTGGCAGCATCATGCGCGTTTGACGATGACTCTGCATTCTATCTGTACCCAGCCCTGAAAAGTCATTATTTACCTTGTTATGTTGCTCGTATTCCTCCAAATCAGCCTTCGTCTCGAGGGCCTGATGTCGATCTATTTCGTCATACCTGTACGATGCTCGACGATCCAAGCGATCACTTCGCTCATTCACGTCGAACGCGCTTATAGTACCTTCTCTGTCAATTCCGTATGCTTCATTGTCTGATAAGTGATCTTCTAGCTCCACATGTAAAGCGTTATCATCTTCTTGTACACTAGCTGTTTGCTCTACCGTAGGCCCTTGGGTGTCACTAGCCGAGCTGGGTAAATCTTGGGTATCAACTGTTGGCACACGCAAAGAATCGTCATACTTCATTGAGTTCGGTGACAACGGCATCGCATTTAAAGCCTCACCTGCCTCAACTTGATCCCAGCCTTTCTCCTCGTACACAAAAAAAGAATCTCTACTCTTCGATTGAGTAAGTGTATCTTGATTTAGAGACTCCCCAGCTAAAGCTTCGCTACTCAAGTTCTGACTCTCAGTCGAAAAATTGGTCGAATAATTCGATATCTGCGAATTGCCGCCGATTTCCTCTTTCTCATCCTGATGAAGCACAATCTTCGTCTGAACTTGAGGAAAATTTTCCTCTGGCTGCATCTCGCAGATTTCGTAAAATGGATTTAAAAAACCACCTTCTGTTTTTTTTTGGTAGTCCAAATCAAAGTCTTGGTCGTCGTCCATTGTTTCGTCATAGGCTTTCAAAATCAGGGGCACTGGTTCTTCTTCTACAGGTTCTATTTTATCTAGATCTTGATCAGTATTCGCAGAGTCGAGAGGAAATTCGGAATTGTTGTCGTTTGAAATATTATAACCTAGCCCATATGATTTCTGATAGTCTGGAGAACGATGCGGATACAAAGAATCTGTAGAATATTCACCAATATTTGTTTTCTTCTCATATAAAGTCCGAACATTATTCTGGTAAATCACATGGACGTCTGGCTCTCGAGCTTCAATTTTACACACGGGATCATTGGTTCGGTTCGTACCAGGTTTGGAAGCCGTGTAGGTAAAATATTGGTCGTCTAGAGACAAATTAGAGTCTAAAGCCATTTGAGAAAATTCCTGCGCCATTGTTTCACTTTGCACCTTTATTTGCTTGTACCGTATATTCAATAAATTGGTGTTATTGAGATCATGAAGATTAGGTGATTCAGAAGTAAGCCTATAGGACGTCAATTCATGAAGTAAATTGTCGTAATGTGAATGATTTTCATATTCGTCCGTTGTCGTGTTATCTTTTTCTCCAAACGCTATGTGTTGCTCTTTGATTTGAGATGCTTGAGTCATACGCGAACCAATCATGGGGTTATAACTGCTAGAGATACCCTTGGTATATAAATTTTGATCTGTGCTGTTTATCATGTCGTCGCTATCTGCTTTCATGCATGAGATTTCATTTGGCCCAAGTCTCACCGCCACAGGTTCCGGAGTATTTGTAGTCTGCTGGTCTGAATAAGCAAACCAGCTTGGATATAGATCATTTGAATTTAATTTAGTTTTAGTGTTCTTACCTTCTTCGAATGTATTATTGTCTATCGAATGAGATTTAAAGCAGGGATCGATCGACATTTTCGCTATAACAATAGCCTGAATAAACTTGTACTGCAACAACGTTAGATTTGAAATTTTCAAAATTTTCAGTTCAGTCGAAATAAAAAATTTCAATTCTATCACGGCAACTATTGAAGTTCAACCATCTCTAACTCCGATATTTTTGTAAAATTATCATTTCCTCGGTGATTGAATTTCATCACGGCTAAGCGTTATTTAAAATCCATAATAGCCGTTGATATGGCCGTTATGCCATGACACAAATTTCAGCACCAATTAGTAGCAAAGAGTATCTGGCATAGAAAGATATACAAGCATCTCTTAAGTCAGACATAACCCGCATATACCCGTGCACATGCACATATATATATATGCTATATGCCATTGTTACTAGCTTTTACGAGCGATATAAAATTGTTTCTTTTGGAATTCATTGTAGCATACGGCTCTGGCATACAACTTTTTAATGTTTGTAGTTGACAGACATCCTTTCCAATGACATTTGAAATACTGAGTATGAATTCCTCAGTGTAAGACGCTATAACGTGTCTCGACCAAGGTTTGACATGGCTCTACATTTTGCTGAACAACTACGAATAGTTCACTCAGAAACAGCAACAAGCCATTCTTGGCAAATCTCAGAAGTAAAGTAAAAATGTATAGATCCACTATATTATACTTACATACACTTATATATACTCTTTTCTATATTTTGATCTTATATTTACTTATATATCGATGAATATTCTCTAATTAATATCTATAGATATAGTTTTCTATAATATCGATATATATCTATACAACCTCTTCGCCATACCATACTATCCACCTCTACTTTTCTCCATCGTACTATTCACAAACTCTTCATCTTACTATTCCATACACATTCTTCTAATTGTTTATCTATCATCTCACACATTCATGACCTCTATCATACTACCCACGCATTTTATTGCATCACATTACTCATACATTCACATACTCTTTATCACACCATACTATCCACACACTCTTTATCACATCATACTATCTACACACTCTTTATCACATCATATCATGCATATATATACACCCTCTTTTCTATTATCCCGTCTTATCCTAGTATCACTCATTATCATACTATCCCATTCTATTGTCACGTTACCCTTTGTTTATTGTATTTTATAATACACTTAGTGTTACATGTATATTAGTATCACTTTTTTGTTTTATTATACATATATATATATATTATAATAATATACATAGCATAGTTCATTTTTTTTGCAGTTTTTATTATTATAATAGCTTTTATATTACTATTTGATATATGATATACCATTATTGTTATTACTAATTACGTTTTATTTCTTATATATAGTATACATACATAAATTCTATATAACCATGTACTTTATCAGATATGTCTCCTAGAGTGTATTGACAGTATCACATAAAATTATGTGTCGTAGATATGTTATTACTTATTGTTATTTATTATCATCGTTGTTTATTGTTAAATCGTGCATACATTTAAGACTGATTGATAATATTACGTTATATTTCCTTTTATTTTTGATTCTGACAAATCTCTATATTTGTATCAATCAATATTATTATCAACTATTATGTACAATGTTACTATGGTTGGTATATATATTTTAATAGCCTATTTATTTTATATTATTTACAGAAATCACGTGTATATGCTATTGTTATTGAGCCTTATCATTATGTATTTTATTATTGAGTACAGCACTTTCAGTTGTTCATATTTAATATTATATTCATCCCATTCAAATATACTGTAATGGAATGATGCGGTATCAAATAATATGTACAAACTTATCATCTGATAAATATATCACATATGCACATATTAATTAATACATATTCAATATAATATTTGGTATTATCTAGAATACATTTCATTACTTTGTATGTAAAGCACTTGACCCTTTGTGCAAATTATATTATTTATTTGATAATATTTTATATTAATATTATTATTTTTATTCGATAAATATTCATTCATACATGTATTGAATATGTTCTCTTTCTAAAATGATCCAGATTAATTCCTATTGTTGCAATATTACCATCCTTCCTTAAAAAATTATATATGTTATTTAGTTTGTATTATATATTAGTTTTTGATTTGATATACTAAATTATATACGTATACATCTTCTATATATATATATTTGTTAGTTTTATTTAATATTGTTATTATTACATACTCTGATTAGCTGCTTCAATAACGTGTGTAAACCAAACTATACTATAATAGTATTAATACTATATTATTAGATTTTCTATATCTAAATTATTATCTCTATATATACACATATACAATATCTTAGGTGTTATAGATCATTGATATGTAATCTGGTATAGTTTTGATATTATTATAGCTTATACCATTATATAATCTATGTGTTATTATTTAGGATCTATACTGATTTGTATATGTATTTTATTACATGCGTTATCTCTAGATTGCTACAATTAGATATTTGGTGTTTTATTCAACTTATATGATATATTTTATAGCATACAATCCATTAATTAGTTCTTTTAGACATTTGTATTATATACACTATTATTATATATATTAATACATTTATTATCTAATCTTATGTTTTAATCGTCATAAATACTATTTCTTCCGTATTAGGTACCAGAATTGATAATATTCTATATTTTAATCTTGGTACACATCTAAACGTTATTACCAATATATTCTTCAATATCATTACAAATAATACTGGTATCATGTATGTGTCCACACTTATGTTATTAGTTGTATATCTGATACATACGCCCTCCCACATAAGTTCACCATCTCCTACTACCAGATGTGCTGTTTGTATGTTATTTATTTAGTATGAAAACTATCACATTATATGTCAGCATTAGTTTTAGCTTCTTAATTTTTACCAATGCTAGTCTACTAGGCATATATTCAGTACTGCATTCGTAGCTTGTATTGTTTTTAGCATTGCACTGTCAATTCCTATCATATCTATCAAGTATTCTACTTCTGAAAAACTAGAGAATACTGGTGCTACAATTACACTCTACTTGGATTATACACTTCAATTAGATAAGTTGATAATACAAGCAGATCACATCTCAGTTCGCTAATATTCACAATACCACCTTTGATATTTGCACAACTTATCAATGATATATCACCATTAGTGATTTTCAATGTATCAATAATACAATTTAGATTGGATAGTTGATTCAATTAATCCACAAAATATTTTTCTATTTACATAGATATATGCAAGCATTTTTTGTATTTTTTCTTCGTCTTCTAGATATAGTTTATAAAAACTATATAATTGTTCTCCAACCATACACGCTATATTATCTAGATTTTTTTTTGTATCGCCCGTATTGCTGGTAGCCATCATACTTATATTTGCTTGAGTTATATTGGTTTTTACACTATAGCAGTTATTACAATATTTTTTTGGCCCTTCTTTATAACAGTTTGATAAGTATCAGTCCCTGTTTCTGATATAGCCGTCTATTTCATTTTTTTTGATATATCTAACGACAATATGCCACATGTAATTTATATGCTTGTGTTTTTTGTTTTTTATATTCATTATCACCGTTATCATTATTATTATGATTGGGCTTTGTTTTCAGATAACCTAACCAATTTTCCGATATGTTTTTTAGTCCTTCTACAGTTAAAGTTCTTGAATTGGAACCTTCTCTTTTATAAGTACTCAGATTGATTGAGTTGTCCAGTTCTTTTTCCACACATAGTTATGTAAATTTTGCATCTATAGCAGTTATGCACAGACATCTAATAGGATAGTATTGGTTTTTAAACAACAGGTCTATTGAGTCGATCCTTTGTCTAATTGATATGTTAGAATTGCTTGTTGAGTACAATTTTAACATAAATATAGAATATAATTTTGTTGAGATCATAGAGTCATCCAATCACTCTAGGCATATCTCCCACTTTATAAAGATAACAGATTTTGTCTAATTTATAGTACAGCCCTATATGTTGCTACCATATCCAATTTTGATCAAACTATCGATTATTTTAATCGAGCCTTTTCTCTAATATTGTGTCCCCAAAATTTCACTATACTATCAATTATCATCACATCTTCGTTCTCATATTTATCTAGTATATTTTATTTCCCTTGTTCTTATTTTTGCAGTTTATCATACTATTATTCTAAACCCAATATATGTATCTGATAATATTATATTAGTTTTCCTATTATTATACGTTATATATACTTAACGCGTATTGTTTTCTATTTTAGTTAATTTATTAAATAATAACTTGGTATTTAGCAACATGGCATTTATCTATTATCATTTTATTTTGTTCAAACAGGTTCAGAGTAAATAAAGGCCCTGTAATTTTTATATCATTGCCATCACATCCAAATCGACCATATTTCATGTCATCTATTATTATTATTATTATTATGTCAATAATATAATTAATTATAAAACTCTTTATTTTTAATGGCCTTAACAGTTAATAAAATATGGACATATTTAGTAATTAGTCTTTATTTCTATTACCACCCTATATATAGATTTGATAACCTAAGTATATTTTATCATTATCATATCTATGTCATACGTGTATATATATATATCTCCAATCTTTCTAGTTTCTATATTTTGCTTATTATCTAGACACACAAGTTGCTATTTTAATATCCATATATCATACCATTTATTTATGTTTATTATTCTCATTTATTGTATTTACCCTTCTACTATTTATATGCTAGTATATATATTTAAATTTAACATACTCTATAACCATAATATTCATATATATATATACATACATACATATACACATATATACATCATATAACGTATAACATAGTCTGCTACCATATATCTATTTTGCTTTGTTTGTCAATGCTCTCTATATAGTTTTATCGTCATTCATTTTTATCAATAACCATTATATACAAAAATTATTAATTGTTTTGATGTAAACAATATTATGATTAACATTGTCTATAACGACATAACATACTTATATTATTGTATATATTAATATATCACTTGATATAATTCCGAGTTTATAATATCATATACTTGTACAGAGATATATTAGTTATTTTCATATTATAATTTATTCATTTCCATAACAATAATATAATATCTATACAAGACTATACTGCTATATTAACACAGTTTATCACAATTGTATATCGTTTTTTTATCAACAATATTATATTAGTACAGATAGATCATCATATACGATTTTTGATTCATGATACTAATATATCATAATAATAACTGAACTCATATATATACAATGATGTTTTAGTATATATTTTTGTTGACATGATGATATAGGATCATTGGTAACTGTTTAGATAAGATATACATACTCTTTTTTATGTATGTTCATACATAGATCAGGGTTTTACCTGATTTTGTAACCAGCTAACAACGTGATTGATTTCGTTCTATGACGTTAAGTAGCCAAGATATGTTCTAACAGTCAGCGTGTATAGTAAAAAATCATGAGCAAAAAAAAGTACTCTTATAGACTCGCAACTTGCCTAGAATTCCTGCATTTTTGAGAATTTCGGAGCTTTCTCTGGACTAGCAAGCCTTAATGGTACCATCTGGGTATCACTGTAAGGGAGATAAGAGATAGGTTTGTCTTAGAGGCGGGTACGGTCACCACGTACCGTCCAGTCCATGGCACAGCAAAGAAGGTGTGTTGATATTTGTTTTGTCCAGTCTTTCGTGGAATCTTTCTGCGAGGAGAAGATATCCTGAGATACACACAATGCTGCCAAATTTATAGGGACACGAACATCCGGCTGGCCGGATGGAGTCAGGTAAGCACGTTAGAAGTGCGTATTTTCTGTGTTTATCAATGTTTTATACACTGTATAAAGAGCAAACTCCGCCTTGACTGAAGTCCATTGGGACAATTTTTTCAGACTGAACGCCAGAATAAATCAGCTACAATGTGCGATAGAACTCGGCAGAATCCATCATCCATGGAGAATGAGAGAAGGACGTCATAAAAACGGTTTTTGACAAGTCTTAACAATTTGACGGTTACAGTACAACAAGCTTTGAATTTTTCCAACCCGTTGAATTCTTGTTTGGCTTTATCTTCTATAGCGAGAGTGTCTTACCAAGATGGCATGACCATATTTATGTCCATGATTACAGGCTTCCTTGGTCTAGGCGTTAGAGACTCAGCTTCTCGTTGTCGTAAAAGGACCAGAAGCGCGAATGCAAATGCGTATGCATTAGGAAGAATGAACTTTACACTAGAAACGGTCCTTTGAGCTTATTGTGCGGTGGATAGCCGCCACTCAGCATCCGAATCATTCAGACCACGGATGAGTACGACATTTCTTCTCGAAGGCTCAACTGGTGGTTCAGGAACAATAGGTGCATCGTAGATAGGATCCGTGACTTAAACTGGATACGAACCAAAATTTTGTAAATTCTATCGTCATCGCGTCCGTCCTGACGTTCGATAGCCCTGAAGTACCCTTGCTCGGTTCAGCGAAAAGCTGGACCCCCCTTTTTCTATTCCGGTAGAGCTTTGCATGGTGGCAGTCTGAGACACAAAAATCTCGAAACATGGCATCTCAACTAAACGTCAGCCAATATATACATATATATGTATACCTCTATGCGTTCATCTCTCATATAGGATAAACGCGCGCTCAGACCGAGAACAATGGAAATCATTCTGTATTCGAATTCCTCTGAATGAAACAGAACTTCCCACAGCTTCACACTCTTTGACTATTTGATCTTTTGAACACAAAATACTGTCCAAAAAAGTGCCCCCTCTAGAGCCTCCGCGAGTCTCTCGAAAATCGCTAACACAAGATCGGCAGCTCTTTCATTCTAAAAGAAGAGTGTTCGCTTTTGAGCAAGTGCTGGTTGTCAAAGGTGATAGGAATAGCGCCTACTTCGATTTCAGGAACTCAATTTCAAACGATGGTGTGCTCGCAGAACAAAGCGTATCCATCTAGAGATTCAGCTAATGGGTCCTTGTTAGGAGGAATGTGGTGAAGCCGCTTTATAGACTTTGCCCTGCCAAACGAGAACTTTGCCCGTGCAGATCTAGTTAAATTAGCGAAACGCAGCCCCATCAAGTTGAATACATAGTTATAAATACATCATGGCGAATACGAAGTGAAAGTGAGTCACGTTGAGCGCGTCTAGGCGACGACAATATTAAAAAGCGTCAAGTTTCAAAAATAACTTAAGCTTTCTGTTTTCCCTTTTTAAGATATACACATAAGACGCGTCGGTTCCTGTATTATTGTGTACTGCGTGTACAGCGGTTATATGCATTTATATACCGGCAATATTCAGACGGTGTTTTTGTTACATCCCTATGCTTCGTCCCCTCTGCGTATGAGATAACAAACATATTTTATACTGTAAGTATGTGACAGAAATATGTCGTATAGTACGTGACAGATATATAGCAAGTGTGTGGAAAATATATACATATATATATATGTGTATAAATGCATAAAAGTAATTTAGCCCCTTATACTCTTCTGAAAGGTATATCATAAAGGTAAGAATTTACACCTATTATTGATATGCTAGCTAAATAAAGAATAAAAAATGTGTTTTCTTTCAAATACTTATTTATTCGTAATTGCCTACACTATAGCTTCTACCTGTACAATACATCTCTAATGCTGACACTAATTAACCTAGTAAGTCGAATTCAGATAATTACGGTATAGTAAACTTTTACCCGCATTCAAATGAGATACCGTCGAACCAAAGCGACAACATGAATTGGGGTCTATTAAATATGGAGTCTAAAAAGAATTCACTAGGTTCGGATCTCAATCTTTCAGAAGATGACATTTCAGGTAATGCTCAAAATAATTAATAATGCACTAGTTTCTAGATGGCAAGACATGTGTAATATGTAAAATTACTAAAACTTATCTTCTTCTAGATACTACGTCCAGTCAATCTATAAGCAACGTCTTCAAAAATTACGATAACCAGTTCAAGGAAAAAGAAGAACGAATTATTTTTTGTCGTTCAGGTGAACGGAGGAGTTACTTGAAACCCGAATACCTAAAAAAAAACCTAGAACCATACAGACAATCACTGGATGCATCAGATGTGCAAAAGTTTTCCGATTCATCAGAACTAAAAGAAGATTCTTCATTGGGACAACCATCATCAACTTACGTAGCGCCAAGCTGGTTTGATATTCAGTACCCTTCTGAGTGCTCGATGACAACTATAGCAGACGCTTTCTCTATTCATCCATTGACAATTGAAGATTGCCTATCTGACAGCGAATGCGATCATGAAAAAATTGAGACATTCGAAAATTATCAGTACGGATTTTTTTGTATGGGGCGTAAAACAGCTTTTTGCAAACAATAACATCTATCAAAACCTATGTAGATTTATTTGCTTTAGTGAGTGCTACCTCGTTCCAGAGACCAACATTATTGCGACCGTTAACGTTCATATTATCCTCCTTTTTACGGCTCCTGTCGTCTTTTCTCTCCACAATGGTTATGTCTACTACCTGCGTCCAACGATTAATAATATAATACAACACTCAAAGAACTCTCAATCTGTTTCAGCCGACCATGAGAAAAGTCAACTACTCGTATCTGAGTGCTGCGACATTGTTAGTCCGGCTTGGATTACGTACCTTATTCTTGATGCGATAGTGGATGAGTTCTTTTCACTGGTTGAAAGGTGTGTTATGGAGGCAAATTTTATAGATGAACTGATACTTTTACTTGATTCGCAAGAACAAACGGATCTCTTGAGGCGTATTAGTGCCTGTCAAAAACAGACTTTTAATTTGCGAACCAAGCTGGTTCGTAAACAAGAAATTCTGAGCTCGATGGTCGGAAGAACGTCTTGGAAAGGTGGCGGTGGGCAGAAGGGGTTTGGACAAATACCAGAGACTACAGGGAGAGATCGCCTCTTCAATCTGTCAAAGAATGCATTTGGTTCATCTTTGTCCTTACTTGAATCCGGTGGGTTCCATAAAGAAGCACACTCTACTAACGTATATATTCGAGACATTCTGGACCATGTCTCGTTTATGTTGTCGAACTTAGAGCAAGCGAGAGAAACAGTAGCTCACCTGACTCACACTTATCTGGCCAAAGTTTCTATTGAAATTAACATGACTGCCAATGAACAGAACGATGTCATGAAAAAATTCAGCGCGATGGCTACTGTCATATTACCTTTGACATTTGTCGCGTCGTTATGGGGCATGAATGTCTATGTCCCATTTCAGGAAACACCCGGGTATCTGCCTTTTTTTGGTATAACGGGAACTTTGATAGTTATAGGTACTATTGCATTCATATACTTTTGGAAAACTTGGATATAAAATTTGAACCCACGAAGGGAGCTGCATCTAATCCCTCTTTGACGAATCAGATTGACTTGGAACTAGACGAGTCTTAAATTTTTAGTTCTAATGAAGTAAACCCGTTTATTGTGATAGATTTGTCTGCATACGGGCTGCGCTAGGAACAAATAAAACTATTTATTTTCAGAGGAACACTAATTTAAATAGCTTTTCTATTCCTTGTAAAGAGGTCGCACAACCACTTTAAATCAATGTACTCTAAACTCAATTGTAGCGCCCTTTGGCGAAAAAGAAATAGTGGCATGTTTATTTTTCTTGAAGATATAGAAATCGTGCTCAATCAATCAAATAAAGAGAAAAAAAAACTATAGTTCTTTCACTTTTTTTTATAATTAATCACCTGATCACCTGGCACAAAAACTTGCGCTGAAGTAGACAGTTTTTTTGTCGTTTTTGTACCATCTAATACATGTCCGGCGGAGATTGAAACATACACTGACTACTCCGACTTTCGAATTAGATATCAACATCTGTGTTCCAGAAGCGGTATTTTATCAGTACATATATTTTATAATGAATTTACGCGAATACGTCTGTGCATTATGCAGCAAACTAGAAACATAAAGGTGAATTCGAATTAAGTATATAGAGAATTTACGAAGGTCGATTTATAAATATTCTGAATTCATTAGCACTGTAAATAATTTGGGCAATAATATACAAATACACAAATTGAACTCTTAATATAAAAGGTTGCTGCAGATAATTTTAGTTTGTTACTAGACTGGATTATAGCTTTTCCAACCTATTATGCATATATATTTCACATGCTAATGTAACTGGTTGTAATAATTATTGCTATTCCTACAGACACGCTTACCAGATACAGGCTGAAACGACTTGAACTGCTCACTAATTTTATTGTTCATTTGTACTAAACTTTGGTTGATTATCGAGCTAGTAATGATCGCAAGGGCATGATTGGATGCTTACTATAGAAACACATCATTTTTTAAAATGGGAAATAACTTGACAGCAGTGGAAGGTATATATGGGTGAGCTATAGTGTTTTTTTAGTTATTTTTTTCGTCAGCGCATCGTGAGATGAATCTCAATACAGCGGTTTATGCTTTATCTAGCAGCGATCGAAAAAGTTTAGATCAAATCAGACTGGATGATCATCAAAGCAAATAATGCAATCGATTTATTTTCTTTACTATTCAAAGACAAGCCTCAGCATGCGTTCTTACAGACTGGACTGAAGGTGATTAGATGTAGTACATATACAACATCAATAACTGCATATCCTTCTAGAGTAAGGATAGATCAATAAGAAATAGATACAGAAGGGCAATGTTTGAATGGAGACAAAGGTAGCATTATATACATAACTGATGCCAACAGCTTTCATTTTATATTATTGATTTGTTCATATTTATTATACATCTATCATTTTTTGTTTATATTTTATGTTCTTTATGTTCTACTTCTGACAACACACTAAATAATACCACATAGTATATAAGAGGGTGTGCATTATCTAGTAAGAGAGTGCCATAAATCTCAATTTCTTGAATTCAGTACAAGTAATCACTACAGGTCTAGTAATTATTACAGATCTTAGCATTTGCATTTTTCATAGATTTTTCTCACCTATCGACCCATTCCTTGACTCATTTCAGTTCAACTGAGTATCATTTTTAATAAGCCTGCATCCTAAATTTTCGCATACGTCACCTGGGTGGTTTTGGAGCTACTAGCAATAGGTTCTAACATAATGAGTTCAACCTTAGTGTATCCATCCCTCTCTTAATTGCATAAGCGCAAGTTATTGACGTCAGATATTTTATTTACAAAAGTTGATATATTTATTTATCATTTTGCTTCTAGTCTCTATATTTTTTTTTAATAAATGCATTTCATACCAAAATTCTTGGTTAAAATTTGCAACAAAAACTCATTCTTTAGTCAGTAGCTAAGGCATTAACAGACTCAAGCTGTAATATACTGCACCACTAGAGAGTGCTATGAAAAAAAGTAATAACACACAAAATTTCATAGCAGTATTAGCAAGTTTATACTATACTTCCAAACGTGTAAAACATATATTTTTAAGGTAACAGACGTATACTTTACATGTTATGCTTATTGATGATCGTGGTTTTTAAAAAAACTCTATTCAGTACACTGATAGGGCCAGTTAACCTAACCGTCGGAGTCCTAAATTGAGAATCAAAATATTCAAGGACGAACTTAATAATTAACTTGCTAATATTACTTAGGCTTGAAGGGCTCATATTATCAGTTAAAGCATACGAGTTTAATAAGCTGGTTCTTAATTCGCGATTCTATAACGCAAACATTGGTTCAATTTTAATTAGAATACCCGGCCAAAATCCATACAAATATTCCATACTGTACATTACATTGTTTACATAGATAAATGCGACCACGCAAATTCCAGTAAACACTAGTTGTTATCTCCTGTCCGTTTGTACTTATTAACCATCGTGTATAAAATTGTAATAATATTGCAGAGACTAGTATAAATCAAACATAATATAAATATCAGGTGTATATTATTTGTGTACATTGTAACAGCTAGAGATCCCGCAATTTTTTAATTTAAACATTTAAGTGCTAGATGATCGTCCCCTGTACATTGTTTACATACACCAAAACATCACCTACTTCGATATCTTTCTACGGAAAATTCCGTCTTTAAGTTAGAAATTCTGTTAAAAAACGCCAAATAGAAAAAACAGCTTTATTAAAATAACTGTTCTTTTCAATGGTCTAAAATGTGCAACTCTCCTGTCACAACCTTGTTTTCCAGTAAAGATCCACTTGGCAAATCAATTCTAGCACCATGATTTGCAACTATGATAACAATTCCTTTAAGAATTATATTTGTTCCAAATACTACATCACCAGCAACTGTCAACTGATCTAATTCAAGCATATTGGGGATACCCGCAAATCGTTGATTATAAGAGCTGACGCTTTTAAATTCTGCACCTAATTTCACAATAGGCACACCACCGAACTGTCGAAGGGGGTTCATCGTTAAAGTCCCATGACTCAAATTGTAGAGGTCAGACTGAACAACCAATAGATCCGAAGTACTTTTCACTGGCAAAAAACGATCGCGAGGAACATTAATTCCATGGGCATTTTTAAAAAAATGAATAGCTGCTCCAGCTGCTGTCTCGAGTTGGATAAAATTTTTACCATTAATCTCCTTGACGTTAGAAATAACGTCAATATCCTTCAGGACACCAGATTCTACTACGCGTTTGATGGCTTCTATAGATATCCATAAATTATTGGTATTAAAAATTTTAAATCTTTTTATCGATTTAAAATCGTTGATATGCTCTGCGGGAACTTGCGCAATCTCTAGTAATTTAAGCTGACCCTTGTATTCAACTAGAGTTCCCCCTTTGATATCTGCTCGAGTCCTGTCCGTAACCTCCATCAAAAATTCAGAGCCGCTCTCTTTCATATGATGGCAAATGTTGAAATTAACTGTTGCTGCTAAATTATCGATGTTCGAAATAAACAGGTACTTCTTACCCTTGTCTAACAACACTTGTAAAAGACCGGAATCATATAAAGAATGAAATACATCGCCATGTCCAGGTGGGTACCATTCACTCGCAGGAGCGTCATAAGACTGTGGCATGGGCGTCAAGGAATCTTTATATATCCTAGGATATCGTGACTGGTTAAACGTCAAAATATTGGCAGAAGATTTCTTGTACTTGTTCAAAATAGAAATCGTCTCATCATGAGTATTAAAAGAATTCATCAAGATCAAAGGGACATCGCTGTTGTATCTAGCATTCAAATACTAAATACCGAGATAGCCAGAGTAAGAAAAGGTCAATCAGAATCGACTTTTAGCGAGGATTCAAGACAGAAATACTATAGAACTAGATGCCTATATACATACTTCAATTTGCTTTACATTTAAATCCAAAAACGTATAGGTGTCTCGGACTTCAATCGCCGATTTGGGCCCTACACATCCCATCGTAGTTCCCAAACCACCATTAAGTTTCAATATGCATAACTCGTTAGCGATTTCTTTGTAGTCCACTACTTGTGGAAGTTCATGCAAAGGGATGATAAACTTATTGTCTGGAGGGTTCAAAGATGCCCAATCGATAACCTGCCTGTGATATGATAGGTATTTTTTAAAAAGATGTTCAAAATTTTGCATCTCTTTTGAAAACACCTGACATTTTGATCTGTCATAACAAGTTGACACGAGTTGCTCAATGCAATTATGCATATTGATCTGCAGGGATCCCTCTGTCTGGCAGAGGTTTTCCAAAGACGTATAACGCTTTTCAAAGTGCATTTTACTAGTCAGGTAGGGGGGTATCAGATAAAAGAATTGAAAAAGAAATAAAGATTGTGTTTAACAAAACTGTTGAAATTTGAAAAATGTGTACTAGATTAAAATATTTTGCAAGTTTGAGTCTCTGATGCAATAAATAGAAGTTTGATCTATAGACAACAATACATTTTCAAACTCTATTTACATAAAACACAGTTAGCCATAACGGAGTATCCAGGATACGCTCTATCAATCTAGGAATAGTTGTTGGAAACACAGAAAAATTAAAACGTAAACTATTTATCTTGTAAAATCAAGAAATTCTTTAAGTAAACGTGCTTGGGCAGGGCTAAAGCTATAGCATTTCAAGTATTCATAGAATACGGTAGTTATTTCATATATAGCCTCTGTAATGGCTGATATGAGCGTATGACAAAATTTATCAGGGGTTAAAGGGTCACCAAGGATGCAAGAATTAAAGGATAGATGCGTTGGTGAGCCAAAAACATGGATCATCTTCTGCACGTATGTTTCTGTTTCTTGTAAAAGCGTCAATAAAGAATTTAATACGACCGGTATTGTATTGTTTGCGACTACCAAGCCTAATCCATCCTCTTTGAACGATGTTGAAGTAAGTTTGGCAATAGAGCCGATACAAAACAGTAGAGTAGTCTGCTGCAGAGCCAGCGAATGAGATGGAACAACGAAGCATAGAGATTCAAAGTAAGTGGGATCCCTCCTTGGTAAATGCTTGACGATGGTTCCTAAAATTTTGTATATAAATACAGGAATCGTAGATAGTACAAATGAATAAGCTGCTGTTGGCTGTTCTCCCTGATCAAGGTATTCGCAGGTTTGAAAAATTTCATCAGAAACAGTATTAATATAGCTACAGCATGTATTAACAAACGTTTGCCACGAAGTACAGGTCAAGTCAGAATAAAAGAGCTGTCTTCTTTCCTGCTGATGATAGGCCAAGTGATACAAATCTTGGTAAGCATGCAAAAATATAAAAGAGTTTTTGGTAGATAACGCGTTCAGAAGTAAGGCATGACGGTTGGCTGCTTTAGATGACCGGGTTGTGCAAGTTGTTCTGGAAGAGTGTAGATCAATTGGTAATAGCTGGTCAAAAGAAAGGTGTTCAGTATGAACGATACTGGCGATGTGCCATACCATCTCCAAAATAATCACAGTACTTGAGATGTCGACGAGACGGCCCAAAACCAAAGAAATGGAGAGGTCCCTTGGATTTATTAACGTATATATAAGAGTAAATAAAGGATTCTTAAAGATCTGTAAAAAAACATGATCTCTATCTTGTTGATATTGATATCTGAAATCAGATGTTGAAACATGATCTGAGTTGGGAAGACCTAGCGAATCAGCCAAGTGCTCTTCTTCTGCTCTTTGATAATGTAAGGTATAGTATTTTTTTAAGTCTCCTGATCCACTAAATACAGGTAACCAAAGAGGAATAGACATTCGGATTAGAAATAATATGGCCAGTAACGATAACAGACATTTTAACATTTGAATTGAACTGCGGATAGACAAAGGAAATGCGAGTCGAATTCGTGCCAATCTTCGCTGAATGACGGTTGTAAAATTCAAATGGTAATAAGCTCTAGAATATAAATGGTACAGTGAAGCAGAGATAAAAGCCCAAAGAATTTTGCTGAAAGTATCCAAAATCAGAGATTCCTGAAAATGGAAGTTGGAACCCAAATTGGCACTATATGTACATGCACAAATAGCAATTAGACGATAAATAGGAAGACAGATGTTAGAAAATATAAAAGCCTTGATCACATCATTCTTAACTATTTATCACTGATTATTGCAACTCAGAGGCAAGATACTTATTTGAGAGGTCCACACTCTGCTGCCGATACACGTCTAAAAAATACGTTATGGTTTTACTAGGAAGCCGTAACGCAACGGTTCGGTAAGCAAGGGGATGTAAGTATCTGAGCAAAAATTGTGAATCAAACATCAACAATCTCCTTCGTGGAAGAGGAAGGCCAGCTCTATTGCATAATAAAGCCGTCTTATCTATTTTCACTTAGAGCGACATAGCAGACGACATTCTGAGTTACATAACTATGAGATGTGCACAGTTGGTGTTAACTAACTAGGAACCAGGTTTTTGGTAAGTACCTCTTTATGAATTCAGGTGAGATGAACACTAGAAAAAAGACAGTTATGTCAATAAAAAACAGGCCAACTTTTCTTCTAATTGTAAAGCCAAGACTTGTATAGATAGATGCATTGATTAACGCGATGCGGATAAATATAAATGGGATGGCTAGTAGATATGCTGCCGAGACAAAGCAGACAAATGGGAGAAAGACAGCTGTACTCCAAAGGAAAACACCGTATCTTTTCCATTTGAGCGGGGCCTCTAGGTATTTTTGAATTTCATCGCGTTCCGACGAGGCGTAGGAAGAGAAGGACATAAGGAATGCGCACTAGACGGGCAGCACTAGCTATGAAGAATTGTATTAAATATATGTACAGAAATACTATGCAAGTTTTGTATGAAGGGTTTTCCATTTGTCGCTGTAGCGCTGATAAAACATTGCCTATATCTTCGCAAACTGAGAGAAAAGGCCATTTTTTTTACTTAGAATTATTTGCATAAGTCATAGGCTTTGTGGAATGTATTTATAGAACAAAAATATTGGTATCGCGATAGTTAAACTTATGAACAAAGAGCACACAAAAGAGGCCAAATATAAAAAAATAATTTAAACATCACCAGATAGCGCCTGTTTGATTTGGTTGACAGCTGCAACTGGCCTGTTGGATATTATTAATTCCCTCGCGAAGGGTGCTGTTTTGTAAATGATGTCCTTTAAATATTCTAGGAGGGCGCTTCAGGTTGTCATACTCAAGGCTACACGTAGTACACCAAAACCCTCGAAAGAGAAGTACATTAAAAGTAGGTGCTGTAGTATATGCCATTATGGTACAGTCTCAGTACCAGAATTTATATGTGGGGGTCATATTATTGGAAATTACCCTTTACTTATAGGATTTTTGAAACAACAGTTATCACGATAAATACTTTCAATAGAGAAGCCGTCATTGATATCATATCAACACTGGGCAAGAGGTTAGAGAAAAACAGTTGGCACGTATGAGACTAGATGATAAAGCTGAAAATTGTTTGCATAACTGTGGGGATAGAAAAGTCATCATTAAACATCTGAGTAATTGAGTTTAAAAATCAGAATTTGATATGCACGATACTATAGATTGCCTAGATTTTAAAATCTATAGGGCTTACTTTTGCTCACAATATCTAGGCCGTCCTGAAAGCATTAATAATTATTCATCATTGCTTCAGAGAAGGAAGTCCAGCTTTCATAGAATGTCTAAAGACTAGATCGGTACAAATGTTCAATCTCAAACAGTTCTCAATATCACCCCTTCCACAAGGTATCCTATTTTGAATTTGTATGTTTGGTGTCAGATGTGGCGGGTACTTCGTTGAAAAGTTGAGCTGAGACAAAATCGGCCACAATTCTTGCATGTGTTCAAACAAAATTAATTATATTAAGGGGTCAATGGCTACCATAGTAAAGCAGCATAGAAAAAGACTCAGGAGATGTTTTAAATTTGTGTCGTACATGTTTCTATTCATATAAGACGAAAGACGAATTTTGGGTGATGTAATGAATCTGGTCGAATCTTTTTTGTTGGTCGTTGCACAAAGATTTTTTCTGTATATAATTACTACTTGACACTAGATTCAATATGGCTAGTCTGTGCGGATTTGTGCTGTGTTGAATCAGAGCGTCTTGCTCAACACGAGTCAAGTTCTTAATTTCTAATACTCAAAGTTTTAGCTAAATTTGTTGGTGTTCATAAATTGTTTGTCAGTGTAAATTTAACGATGTTTTTTATCGCCCCGCCTTTAATGAGTTTGTGTTTTTTTCTTTCTTGGAAAATGCAATGTCACTAAAAATGTTTGAATTGAAGTTTTGTTGTCCTCTACTATCACTGTAGGCCATATTTACTCTATTTTCGTAAGGAAATATTCCAAGCACCTAGAGGAACAAGTAAGTTGCTTCTGTTACCTTGGATTTCAGTTTAATAGAAAGCTAGATTGCTGCAAGAATCTGAGTATAAAAGATAGTCTTAAATATATTCCTGAAATTCAATGTCAATTCAACACTCTTCTGAACTGTAAAATGCGTACTGGCTACGTCACTAAACACCCCCTGTCCATAGCAGCGTACACGCTCCTAATAAAAGATAGTCTGGATTTGTACCTCATTCTTAATGAGGGCATTCTTAGGCTGGTGGATCGGTGCTTCGAGATGGATAAAGAAGATGCCAAACAAGTATTGAGTATTTATACTCTTTTCATCCAGGAGACGGACTGCTTGATTTCATTGTATTCGATTGTCTCTGATTTTGCGAAAGACTTGCCTCAAATACAAAGACCTAAAGCGAATTTTATCAAATCGCTTCAAGACCACATCAACAGATTAGATAATGAACATGATGTACCCAGGTCATCTCCCAGCGATATGGCTCATCAAACTAGCCAGAATCCAATTAAACCACATTACGAGTCTAGCCCGTCTGTGGTAGAATCCGATAATCTGACTGAAAATGGCCAAAATACGGGACTTGTAGTTGACGCGAGAAATACGAATAGTAGGTATCAGCCATCCGGATTTAATACAACATACACACCAAATGATCTGAAGCCTATGCTTGATGCAAAAGAGACGAATAGTGGAAATCAGCCAGCAGAACTCAATACATCAAAATACCCGCCAAACGTTGCAAAATCCGAAAATGATAGCACAGATAAATCTCTAAACAACTATTCGAATAACTGTGCTAGTCCAGGCCTTGATACAGCAGTAAAGTCAGATAGTGTAAACACGCAGATCCTAGTAAACCCGAATGTTACTCGCGAAATAAACAGCAACATAATCGACACCACAGATGATTGGAAATCGTTACATTCAAATCAACATCTACAAGGCGGGCAAGAGAATATTCCTGATCTGCTGTCAGATGTCACTTTCCCTTTCTATATCTATACCTCAAACACCTCTCAACTTTCTTCTTTCGAAAACCCATTTCGACTGCCGACGAACGCGCCTATGAGACATCAAGATCGCATGCACGAAGATAACTGCGGTGATGCATGGAAAAATCAGTTAGGAAACGCCATCCAGCAGGAAGGCCCATTTCTTCAATCATTGAAACTAGACTCTACTAAGTCAAGCTGCTACTATCCGGCACAGTCAAGACCACCGGAAGTCAAGCCAACACTTTTCGAAGATCTTATCGCATCTGAGCCACGAAGACATATTCACAGCTCAATCAATCCTGTATACGCAAATACGTCAAAAGATACTATAAATACGCCAGATCACATGGCTCCGTTCATAAAAGACGTGGATACAACAACCATTGATAGACCCAATTTTCATGATTATTCACACAATCCGTTTTCACCGTCGCCTGTCAAAGAAGCATTGCATCCAAATCCTTTTTATCAAACGTTACCTGTGAAAAACCAAGCAACCATCCACGATTCAGAGAATAACATCCAAGAGTTGGTTTACTTGAGCGAAACCAATAATGATGATAAACCCAAAGATTATTATAACAGTTCGTATAATCCATTTCTCCAGAGATAAAGGTCTACTTCTCATCATCGCAAAATATAGCGCCTTCATTCTCATACGCCTCGTTTATACAAATCATTTCACCAGAAATAAGCGTGCGTATATTGGTTACATTTCAGACGCACATTCTACAAATGACGAAAATATATGTATCTAATCTGCTATTTACCGGTACAACGACACGGGCCATAAATAAAAAAAACATGGAAAGAGATTTTTAAAAAAAAGGATGCCTTAATGCTTTTTCTGGAGTGATTCTCTGTCTTGGGTCTAACGCCAAGCATTCATTGATTAAATCAGCTAGCCTTTTTACCAATTCCTTGTCTTCCGCTTTGATCATACTCCCGTAACTCTCTTCAATTTCTAGAGCCAATATTCTGGTTGATTTCTGAGGTATTTCGACATGCTTTAAAATGACTTTGTTGGGATTGAATGCGTCGGGTGTTCTTTCCAAGAATGTTCCGTCATTTGCAAAGTATTGCTCCACGAAATTCGGGTGACAAAGCTGCAACATTTTTTTAGAAAACGGTCCTTTGATAGCCATGATCAATTTTAGATGGTGATTATCATTTTCGGATGGTAGTAAGTAGCGTCCAGTAGCCAATTCGTAAAGGCAGCATCCCATCGACCACATATCAAGTTGGAATGGATACATCATACCAAGTATAATTTCTGGTGCCCGGTAAAATCTGGACACAAGGTTAGCTGTTAACTCAAATTCCTGCGTCTCAAACGCAGATCCGAAATCGCCCAGTTTGACTTTAGTTCGATCTTCGCTTACTAAAATGTTGTCCGGTTTCAGGTCAGCATGAACGATGCTATTCTTCCTCAGCAAATCCAACGCCTTAAAAAGTTGAAACGCATAAATACGAACGCCCTGGATAGAAATTCCAACATTGTGTCCATATTTCTTGACTACCTCTCTTAGATTGAGGTCCAATGCTTCGAACACCAAACACAAGTGATCTCGTTCCTCAAAGGAAGTGATCATTCGCAGGCAATGACATTTGTCTTCTGGGTCTGCATCGTTTAGACGGCGAATAATTTTTATTTCTTTACGCCCAGCACGTTTCATATGAGGATTGTTTCTCAAAAATTTAATCGCCACGTACACAGGTGAATTAGGAACAGACTTGGAAATATCTCGAGCCTTAATTACATTCGAATACACACCCTTTCCATAATATCCAAGTACTTCATACGACCCATGCAAGGTCTCTCCAGCCGAAAATTCATAGTAACCTTCGTCGTCATCTGTCGGTTCAACAGCTCTGAACCTGCTGTTCGCGTTTAGAAGAATTGTATTAGAATTTTTGGTGTCATCTTCCTTAAAATTTTCAGAAAACATATCATCTTCATCTCCTATTCTAACCGCCAATTTGTTAAACAAAGAACTATACGGAATCGCGCTTGATACGTGCTTTGCTGATGGCACTTTATTTGATGCGGATGAGTGGGACTGGTGATCAGATAAATTTTGGTTATCGTTCGCCTTAGATGTCTCATTCAAATCATGGTCCTTTCGTTCTTTATCGCTGTGGCGATGAGACAATGAAGCATCACATTTTTGTTGATATGATGTCTGCCTGTCAGCATCAGTGGGTCTGTGCACATTCTCTTCACCTGTATTAATTAGCTGAGAACCTTCAGTATCTAAAGCTTCTGATTTTTTAATGTCGACACCTGATGCAACTGCTTCTTCCTTATTTCCATCCACTACGTCCTGCTTGCCCATACCAGAGTTTGCGTTGTTCATATTATTCGCACTATCGTCAGAATTTCCATTTGAATAAACTGCCTTTAGTTTTCTCAGCGTGTGGCGTATCTCCTGCGTTTTCTGCATCAAATGCTCCTCAGAAGACTCTTCTAAAAGTTTGAGCTGCATGTCCACTTTTTTCTTAAACTCTTCATCTTCTACCTCTCTATCTAAAGATGAACGTTTACGGCTTGAACCAGTTCTATGTTCGGGGTGTGGACTATTAGAGGATTGATGAGAAGTGCTGTAGTATGGACTTGACTTCGTACTACTAATATACGAACTTTGATAACTAGAAGAAGACTCAGAACGGTCACCGTGTTTATGACTAGACACTGGCCTTTTAATGAAAAAAAGTTAGGAGTATTGCTCACGCTCGCCCTAATAAGTATGTGCACCAAAAATGTACCTGGAGCTAGAATGATGGTAAATTTCTATATTATGCTTTGACCTGACGTGTCCTTGAGCAGGTGAGCGCGGATCTTCCCTAGAACGTTTTGGCCTAACATAAGATGTGAGGTATAAGTACACAAATTGATTTTTTTTTATTACGAGATATCTGTCGAAGCGGGTACCTTTCGCGCCGAGGTATATCCATTTTAGCTGGTAGGAGAGAAGCTGATTTACAAAAGCGGTTAATACCCGTGTATAATTCTAACTAACCAAAGTTTGGCAAAATAATTATTTTTTCTATTAGAACCAATAAGATCATATTGTAAGCTTTCACACAGAAAGACCAACGACAGCCACGGCAATATCATCGTCTCAAAGGTGTAATTTAGAGCGCAGCCTTGTCTCCCTTGAATACCAATGTTGATGTTGCCATATTTGGTAAAATCGTTCATGCAAGAAAGCTGTAGATAAAAGCAGACACTCGTAGAAAACTCAACGTCACGTTATATCTAGTTTGAATTTTTTTGAAGATGGTGTCACCTAAAAAAGACTGCCGCTGCACGAATGCTATGGAAAAATGGACGCAACACTTAGATTTAACCGTTCTAATATTCTGTGAGAGT
>NW_026062254.1:0-27500 GCF_023897955.1 Schistocerca gregaria
GTTAGGTTAGGTTAGGTTAGGTTAGGTTAGGTTAGGTTAGGTTAGGTTAGGTTAGGTTAGGTTAGGTTAGGTTAGGTTAGGTTAGGTTAGGTTAGGTTAGGTTAGGTTAGGTTAGGTTAGGTTAGGTTAGGTTAGGTTAGGTTAGGTTAGGTTAGGTTAGGTTAGGTTAGGTTAGGTTAGGTTAGGTTAGGTTAGGTTAGGTTAGGTTAGGTTAGGTTAGGTTAGGTTAGGTTAGGTTAGGTTAGGTTAGGTTAGGTTAGGTTAGGTTAGGTTAGGTTAGGTTAGGTTAGGTTAGGTTAGGTTAGGTTAGGTTAGGTTAGGTTAGGTTAGGTTAGGTTAGGTTAGGTTAGGTTAGGTTAGGTTAGGTTAGGTTAGGTTAGGTTAGGTTAGGTTAGGTTAGGTTAGGTTAGGTTAGGTTAGGTTAGGTTAGGTTAGGTTAGGTTAGGTTAGGTTAGGTTAGGTTAGGTTAGGTTAGGTTAGGTTAGGTTAGGTTAGGTTAGGTTAGGTTAGGTTAGGTTAGGTTAGGTTAGGTTAGGTTAGGTTAGGTTAGGTTAGGTTAGGTTAGGTTAGGTTAGGTTAGGTTAGGTTAGGTTAGGTTAGGTTAGGTTAGGTTAGGTTAGGTTAGGTTAGGTTAGGTTAGGTTAGGTTAGGTTAGGTTAGGTTAGGTTAGGTTAGGTTAGGTTAGGTTAGGTTAGGTTAGGTTAGGTTAGGTTAGGTTAGGTTAGGTTAGGTTAGGTTAGGTTAGGTTAGGTTAGGTTAGGTTAGGTTAGGTTAGGTTAGGTTAGGTTAGGTTAGGTTAGGTTAGGTTAGGTTAGGTTAGGTTAGGTTAGGTTAGGTTAGGTTAGGTTAGGTTAGGTTAGGTTAGGTTAGGTTAGGTTAGGTTAGGTTAGGTTAGGTTAGGTTAGGTTAGGTTAGGTTAGGTTAGGTTAGGTTAGGTTAGGTTAGGTTAGGTTAGGTTAGGTTAGGTTAGGTTAGGTTAGGTTAGGTTAGGTTAGGTTAGGTTAGGTTAGGTTAGGTTAGGTTAGGTTAGGTTAGGTTAGGTTAGGTTAGGTTAGGTTAGGTTAGGTTAGGTTAGGTTAGGTTAGGTTAGGTTAGGTTAGGTTAGGTTAGGTTAGGTTAGGTTAGGTTAGGTTAGGTTAGGTTAGGTTAGGTTAGGTTAGGTTAGGTTAGGTTAGGTTAGGTTAGGTTAGGTTAGGTTAGGTTAGGTTAGGTTAGGTTAGGTTAGGTTAGGTTAGGTTAGGTTAGGTTAGGTTAGGTTAGGTTAGGTTAGGTTAGGTTAGGTTAGGTTAGGTTAGGTTAGGTTAGGTTAGGTTAGGTTAGGTTAGGTTAGGTTAGGTTAGGTTAGGTTAGGTTAGGTTAGGTTAGGTTAGGTTAGGTTAGGTTAGGTTAGGTTAGGTTAGGTTAGGTTAGGTTAGGTTAGGTTAGGTTAGGTTAGGTTAGGTTAGGTTAGGTTAGGTTAGGTTAGGTTAGGTTAGGTTAGGTTAGGTTAGGTTAGGTTAGGTTAGGTTAGGTTAGGTTAGGTTAGGTTAGGTTAGGTTAGGTTAGGTTAGGTTAGGTTAGGTTAGGTTAGGTTAGGTTAGGTTAGGTTAGGTTAGGTTAGGTTAGGTTAGGTTAGGTTAGGTTAGGTTAGGTTAGGTTAGGTTAGGTTAGGTTAGGTTAGGTTAGGTTAGGTTAGGTTAGGTTAGGTTAGGTTAGGTTAGGTTAGGTTAGGTTAGGTTAGGTTAGGTTAGGTTAGGTTAGGTTAGGTTAGGTTAGGTTAGGTTAGGTTAGGTTAGGTTAGGTTAGGTTAGGTTAGGTTAGGTTAGGTTAGGTTAGGTTAGGTTAGGTTAGGTTAGGTTAGGTTAGGTTAGGTTAGGTTAGGTTAGGTTAGGTTAGGTTAGGTTAGGTTAGGTTAGGTTAGGTTAGGTTAGGTTAGGTTAGGTTAGGTTAGGTTAGGTTAGGTTAGGTTAGGTTAGGTTAGGTTAGGTTAGGTTAGGTTAGGTTAGGTTAGGTTAGGTTAGGTTAGGTTAGGTTAGGTTAGGTTAGGTTAGGTTAGGTTAGGTTAGGTTAGGTTAGGTTAGGTTAGGTTAGGTTAGGTTAGGTTAGGTTAGGTTAGGTTAGGTTAGGTTAGGTTAGGTTAGGTTAGGTTAGGTTAGGTTAGGTTAGGTTAGGTTAGGTTAGGTTAGGTTAGGTTAGGTTAGGTTAGGTTAGGTTAGGTTAGGTTAGGTTAGGTTAGGTTAGGTTAGGTTAGGTTAGGTTAGGTTAGGTTAGGTTAGGTTAGGTTAGGTTAGGTTAGGTTAGGTTAGGTTAGGTTAGGTTAGGTTAGGTTAGGTTAGGTTAGGTTAGGTTAGGTTAGGTTAGGTTAGGTTAGGTTAGGTTAGGTTAGGTTAGGTTAGGTTAGGTTAGGTTAGGTTAGGTTAGGTTAGGTTAGGTTAGGTTAGGTTAGGTTAGGTTAGGTTAGGTTAGGTTAGGTTAGGTTAGGTTAGGTTAGGTTAGGTTAGGTTAGGTTAGGTTAGGTTAGGTTAGGTTAGGTTAGGTTAGGTTAGGTTAGGTTAGGTTAGGTTAGGTTAGGTTAGGTTAGGTTAGGTTAGGTTAGGTTAGGTTAGGTTAGGTTAGGTTAGGTTAGGTTAGGTTAGGTTAGGTTAGGTTAGGTTAGGTTAGGTTAGGTTAGGTTAGGTTAGGTTAGGTTAGGTTAGGTTAGGTTAGGTTAGGTTAGGTTAGGTTAGGTTAGGTTAGGTTAGGTTAGGTTAGGTTAGGTTAGGTTAGGTTAGGTTAGGTTAGGTTAGGTTAGGTTAGGTTAGGTTAGGTTAGGTTAGGTTAGGTTAGGTTAGGTTAGGTTAGGTTAGGTTAGGTTAGGTTAGGTTAGGTTAGGTTAGGTTAGGTTAGGTTAGGTTAGGTTAGGTTAGGTTAGGTTAGGTTAGGTTAGGTTAGGTTAGGTTAGGTTAGGTTAGGTTAGGTTAGGTTAGGTTAGGTTAGGTTAGGTTAGGTTAGGTTAGGTTAGGTTAGGTTAGGTTAGGTTAGGTTAGGTTAGGTTAGGTTAGGTTAGGTTAGGTTAGGTTAGGTTAGGTTAGGTTAGGTTAGGTTAGGTTAGGTTAGGTTAGGTTAGGTTAGGTTAGGTTAGGTTAGGTTAGGTTAGGTTAGGTTAGGTTAGGTTAGGTTAGGTTAGGTTAGGTTAGGTTAGGTTAGGTTAGGTTAGGTTAGGTTAGGTTAGGTTAGGTTAGGTTAGGTTAGGTTAGGTTAGGTTAGGTTAGGTTAGGTTAGGTTAGGTTAGGTTAGGTTAGGTTAGGTTAGGTTAGGTTAGGTTAGGTTAGGTTAGGTTAGGTTAGGTTAGGTTAGGTTAGGTTAGGTTAGGTTAGGTTAGGTTAGGTTAGGTTAGGTTAGGTTAGGTTAGGTTAGGTTAGGTTAGGTTAGGTTAGGTTAGGTTAGGTTAGGTTAGGTTAGGTTAGGTTAGGTTAGGTTAGGTTAGGTTAGGTTAGGTTAGGTTAGGTTAGGTTAGGTTAGGTTAGGTTAGGTTAGGTTAGGTTAGGTTAGGTTAGGTTAGGTTAGGTTAGGTTAGGTTAGGTTAGGTTAGGTTAGGTTAGGTTAGGTTAGGTTAGGTTAGGTTAGGTTAGGTTAGGTTAGGTTAGGTTAGGTTAGGTTAGGTTAGGTTAGGTTAGGTTAGGTTAGGTTAGGTTAGGTTAGGTTAGGTTAGGTTAGGTTAGGTTAGGTTAGGTTAGGTTAGGTTAGGTTAGGTTAGGTTAGGTTAGGTTAGGTTAGGTTAGGTTAGGTTAGGTTAGGTTAGGTTAGGTTAGGTTAGGTTAGGTTAGGTTAGGTTAGGTTAGGTTAGGTTAGGTTAGGTTAGGTTAGGTTAGGTTAGGTTAGGTTAGGTTAGGTTAGGTTAGGTTAGGTTAGGTTAGGTTAGGTTAGGTTAGGTTAGGTTAGGTTAGGTTAGGTTAGGTTAGGTTAGGTTAGGTTAGGTTAGGTTAGGTTAGGTTAGGTTAGGTTAGGTTAGGTTAGGTTAGGTTAGGTTAGGTTAGGTTAGGTTAGGTTAGGTTAGGTTAGGTTAGGTTAGGTTAGGTTAGGTTAGGTTAGGTTAGGTTAGGTTAGGTTAGGTTAGGTTAGGTTAGGTTAGGTTAGGTTAGGTTAGGTTAGGTTAGGTTAGGTTAGGTTAGGTTAGGTTAGGTTAGGTTAGGTTAGGTTAGGTTAGGTTAGGTTAGGTTAGGTTAGGTTAGGTTAGGTTAGGTTAGGTTAGGTTAGGTTAGGTTAGGTTAGGTTAGGTTAGGTTAGGTTAGGTTAGGTTAGGTTAGGTTAGGTTAGGTTAGGTTAGGTTAGGTTAGGTTAGGTTAGGTTAGGTTAGGTTAGGTTAGGTTAGGTTAGGTTAGGTTAGGTTAGGTTAGGTTAGGTTAGGTTAGGTTAGGTTAGGTTAGGTTAGGTTAGGTTAGGTTAGGTTAGGTTAGGTTAGGTTAGGTTAGGTTAGGTTAGGTTAGGTTAGGTTAGGTTAGGTTAGGTTAGGTTAGGTTAGGTTAGGTTAGGTTAGGTTAGGTTAGGTTAGGTTAGGTTAGGTTAGGTTAGGTTAGGTTAGGTTAGGTTAGGTTAGGTTAGGTTAGGTTAGGTTAGGTTAGGTTAGGTTAGGTTAGGTTAGGTTAGGTTAGGTTAGGTTAGGTTAGGTTAGGTTAGGTTAGGTTAGGTTAGGTTAGGTTAGGTTAGGTTAGGTTAGGTTAGGTTAGGTTAGGTTAGGTTAGGTTAGGTTAGGTTAGGTTAGGTTAGGTTAGGTTAGGTTAGGTTAGGTTAGGTTAGGTTAGGTTAGGTTAGGTTAGGTTAGGTTAGGTTAGGTTAGGTTAGGTTAGGTTAGGTTAGGTTAGGTTAGGTTAGGTTAGGTTAGGTTAGGTTAGGTTAGGTTAGGTTAGGTTAGGTTAGGTTAGGTTAGGTTAGGTTAGGTTAGGTTAGGTTAGGTTAGGTTAGGTTAGGTTAGGTTAGGTTAGGTTAGGTTAGGTTAGGTTAGGTTAGGTTAGGTTAGGTTAGGTTAGGTTAGGTTAGGTTAGGTTAGGTTAGGTTAGGTTAGGTTAGGTTAGGTTAGGTTAGGTTAGGTTAGGTTAGGTTAGGTTAGGTTAGGTTAGGTTAGGTTAGGTTAGGTTAGGTTAGGTTAGGTTAGGTTAGGTTAGGTTAGGTTAGGTTAGGTTAGGTTAGGTTAGGTTAGGTTAGGTTAGGTTAGGTTAGGTTAGGTTAGGTTAGGTTAGGTTAGGTTAGGTTAGGTTAGGTTAGGTTAGGTTAGGTTAGGTTAGGTTAGGTTAGGTTAGGTTAGGTTAGGTTAGGTTAGGTTAGGTTAGGTTAGGTTAGGTTAGGTTAGGTTAGGTTAGGTTAGGTTAGGTTAGGTTAGGTTAGGTTAGGTTAGGTTAGGTTAGGTTAGGTTAGGTTAGGTTAGGTTAGGTTAGGTTAGGTTAGGTTAGGTTAGGTTAGGTTAGGTTAGGTTAGGTTAGGTTAGGTTAGGTTAGGTTAGGTTAGGTTAGGTTAGGTTAGGTTAGGTTAGGTTAGGTTAGGTTAGGTTAGGTTAGGTTAGGTTAGGTTAGGTTAGGTTAGGTTAGGTTAGGTTAGGTTAGGTTAGGTTAGGTTAGGTTAGGTTAGGTTAGGTTAGGTTAGGTTAGGTTAGGTTAGGTTAGGTTAGGTTAGGTTAGGTTAGGTTAGGTTAGGTTAGGTTAGGTTAGGTTAGGTTAGGTTAGGTTAGGTTAGGTTAGGTTAGGTTAGGTTAGGTTAGGTTAGGTTAGGTTAGGTTAGGTTAGGTTAGGTTAGGTTAGGTTAGGTTAGGTTAGGTTAGGTTAGGTTAGGTTAGGTTAGGTTAGGTTAGGTTAGGTTAGGTTAGGTTAGGTTAGGTTAGGTTAGGTTAGGTTAGGTTAGGTTAGGTTAGGTTAGGTTAGGTTAGGTTAGGTTAGGTTAGGTTAGGTTAGGTTAGGTTAGGTTAGGTTAGGTTAGGTTAGGTTAGGTTAGGTTAGGTTAGGTTAGGTTAGGTTAGGTTAGGTTAGGTTAGGTTAGGTTAGGTTAGGTTAGGTTAGGTTAGGTTAGGTTAGGTTAGGTTAGGTTAGGTTAGGTTAGGTTAGGTTAGGTTAGGTTAGGTTAGGTTAGGTTAGGTTAGGTTAGGTTAGGTTAGGTTAGGTTAGGTTAGGTTAGGTTAGGTTAGGTTAGGTTAGGTTAGGTTAGGTTAGGTTAGGTTAGGTTAGGTTAGGTTAGGTTAGGTTAGGTTAGGTTAGGTTAGGTTAGGTTAGGTTAGGTTAGGTTAGGTTAGGTTAGGTTAGGTTAGGTTAGGTTAGGTTAGGTTAGGTTAGGTTAGGTTAGGTTAGGTTAGGTTAGGTTAGGTTAGGTTAGGTTAGGTTAGGTTAGGTTAGGTTAGGTTAGGTTAGGTTAGGTTAGGTTAGGTTAGGTTAGGTTAGGTTAGGTTAGGTTAGGTTAGGTTAGGTTAGGTTAGGTTAGGTTAGGTTAGGTTAGGTTAGGTTAGGTTAGGTTAGGTTAGGTTAGGTTAGGTTAGGTTAGGTTAGGTTAGGTTAGGTTAGGTTAGGTTAGGTTAGGTTAGGTTAGGTTAGGTTAGGTTAGGTTAGGTTAGGTTAGGTTAGGTTAGGTTAGGTTAGGTTAGGTTAGGTTAGGTTAGGTTAGGTTAGGTTAGGTTAGGTTAGGTTAGGTTAGGTTAGGTTAGGTTAGGTTAGGTTAGGTTAGGTTAGGTTAGGTTAGGTTAGGTTAGGTTAGGTTAGGTTAGGTTAGGTTAGGTTAGGTTAGGTTAGGTTAGGTTAGGTTAGGTTAGGTTAGGTTAGGTTAGGTTAGGTTAGGTTAGGTTAGGTTAGGTTAGGTTAGGTTAGGTTAGGTTAGGTTAGGTTAGGTTAGGTTAGGTTAGGTTAGGTTAGGTTAGGTTAGGTTAGGTTAGGTTAGGTTAGGTTAGGTTAGGTTAGGTTAGGTTAGGTTAGGTTAGGTTAGGTTAGGTTAGGTTAGGTTAGGTTAGGTTAGGTTAGGTTAGGTTAGGTTAGGTTAGGTTAGGTTAGGTTAGGTTAGGTTAGGTTAGGTTAGGTTAGGTTAGGTTAGGTTAGGTTAGGTTAGGTTAGGTTAGGTTAGGTTAGGTTAGGTTAGGTTAGGTTAGGTTAGGTTAGGTTAGGTTAGGTTAGGTTAGGTTAGGTTAGGTTAGGTTAGGTTAGGTTAGGTTAGGTTAGGTTAGGTTAGGTTAGGTTAGGTTAGGTTAGGTTAGGTTAGGTTAGGTTAGGTTAGGTTAGGTTAGGTTAGGTTAGGTTAGGTTAGGTTAGGTTAGGTTAGGTTAGGTTAGGTTAGGTTAGGTTAGGTTAGGTTAGGTTAGGTTAGGTTAGGTTAGGTTAGGTTAGGTTAGGTTAGGTTAGGTTAGGTTAGGTTAGGTTAGGTTAGGTTAGGTTAGGTTAGGTTAGGTTAGGTTAGGTTAGGTTAGGTTAGGTTAGGTTAGGTTAGGTTAGGTTAGGTTAGGTTAGGTTAGGTTAGGTTAGGTTAGGTTAGGTTAGGTTAGGTTAGGTTAGGTTAGGTTAGGTTAGGTTAGGTTAGGTTAGGTTAGGTTAGGTTAGGTTAGGTTAGGTTAGGTTAGGTTAGGTTAGGTTAGGTTAGGTTAGGTTAGGTTAGGTTAGGTTAGGTTAGGTTAGGTTAGGTTAGGTTAGGTTAGGTTAGGTTAGGTTAGGTTAGGTTAGGTTAGGTTAGGTTAGGTTAGGTTAGGTTAGGTTAGGTTAGGTTAGGTTAGGTTAGGTTAGGTTAGGTTAGGTTAGGTTAGGTTAGGTTAGGTTAGGTTAGGTTAGGTTAGGTTAGGTTAGGTTAGGTTAGGTTAGGTTAGGTTAGGTTAGGTTAGGTTAGGTTAGGTTAGGTTAGGTTAGGTTAGGTTAGGTTAGGTTAGGTTAGGTTAGGTTAGGTTAGGTTAGGTTAGGTTAGGTTAGGTTAGGTTAGGTTAGGTTAGGTTAGGTTAGGTTAGGTTAGGTTAGGTTAGGTTAGGTTAGGTTAGGTTAGGTTAGGTTAGGTTAGGTTAGGTTAGGTTAGGTTAGGTTAGGTTAGGTTAGGTTAGGTTAGGTTAGGTTAGGTTAGGTTAGGTTAGGTTAGGTTAGGTTAGGTTAGGTTAGGTTAGGTTAGGTTAGGTTAGGTTAGGTTAGGTTAGGTTAGGTTAGGTTAGGTTAGGTTAGGTTAGGTTAGGTTAGGTTAGGTTAGGTTAGGTTAGGTTAGGTTAGGTTAGGTTAGGTTAGGTTAGGTTAGGTTAGGTTAGGTTAGGTTAGGTTAGGTTAGGTTAGGTTAGGTTAGGTTAGGTTAGGTTAGGTTAGGTTAGGTTAGGTTAGGTTAGGTTAGGTTAGGTTAGGTTAGGTTAGGTTAGGTTAGGTTAGGTTAGGTTAGGTTAGGTTAGGTTAGGTTAGGTTAGGTTAGGTTAGGTTAGGTTAGGTTAGGTTAGGTTAGGTTAGGTTAGGTTAGGTTAGGTTAGGTTAGGTTAGGTTAGGTTAGGTTAGGTTAGGTTAGGTTAGGTTAGGTTAGGTTAGGTTAGGTTAGGTTAGGTTAGGTTAGGTTAGGTTAGGTTAGGTTAGGTTAGGTTAGGTTAGGTTAGGTTAGGTTAGGTTAGGTTAGGTTAGGTTAGGTTAGGTTAGGTTAGGTTAGGTTAGGTTAGGTTAGGTTAGGTTAGGTTAGGTTAGGTTAGGTTAGGTTAGGTTAGGTTAGGTTAGGTTAGGTTAGGTTAGGTTAGGTTAGGTTAGGTTAGGTTAGGTTAGGTTAGGTTAGGTTAGGTTAGGTTAGGTTAGGTTAGGTTAGGTTAGGTTAGGTTAGGTTAGGTTAGGTTAGGTTAGGTTAGGTTAGGTTAGGTTAGGTTAGGTTAGGTTAGGTTAGGTTAGGTTAGGTTAGGTTAGGTTAGGTTAGGTTAGGTTAGGTTAGGTTAGGTTAGGTTAGGTTAGGTTAGGTTAGGTTAGGTTAGGTTAGGTTAGGTTAGGTTAGGTTAGGTTAGGTTAGGTTAGGTTAGGTTAGGTTAGGTTAGGTTAGGTTAGGTTAGGTTAGGTTAGGTTAGGTTAGGTTAGGTTAGGTTAGGTTAGGTTAGGTTAGGTTAGGTTAGGTTAGGTTAGGTTAGGTTAGGTTAGGTTAGGTTAGGTTAGGTTAGGTTAGGTTAGGTTAGGTTAGGTTAGGTTAGGTTAGGTTAGGTTAGGTTAGGTTAGGTTAGGTTAGGTTAGGTTAGGTTAGGTTAGGTTAGGTTAGGTTAGGTTAGGTTAGGTTAGGTTAGGTTAGGTTAGGTTAGGTTAGGTTAGGTTAGGTTAGGTTAGGTTAGGTTAGGTTAGGTTAGGTTAGGTTAGGTTAGGTTAGGTTAGGTTAGGTTAGGTTAGGTTAGGTTAGGTTAGGTTAGGTTAGGTTAGGTTAGGTTAGGTTAGGTTAGGTTAGGTTAGGTTAGGTTAGGTTAGGTTAGGTTAGGTTAGGTTAGGTTAGGTTAGGTTAGGTTAGGTTAGGTTAGGTTAGGTTAGGTTAGGTTAGGTTAGGTTAGGTTAGGTTAGGTTAGGTTAGGTTAGGTTAGGTTAGGTTAGGTTAGGTTAGGTTAGGTTAGGTTAGGTTAGGTTAGGTTAGGTTAGGTTAGGTTAGGTTAGGTTAGGTTAGGTTAGGTTAGGTTAGGTTAGGTTAGGTTAGGTTAGGTTAGGTTAGGTTAGGTTAGGTTAGGTTAGGTTAGGTTAGGTTAGGTTAGGTTAGGTTAGGTTAGGTTAGGTTAGGTTAGGTTAGGTTAGGTTAGGTTAGGTTAGGTTAGGTTAGGTTAGGTTAGGTTAGGTTAGGTTAGGTTAGGTTAGGTTAGGTTAGGTTAGGTTAGGTTAGGTTAGGTTAGGTTAGGTTAGGTTAGGTTAGGTTAGGTTAGGTTAGGTTAGGTTAGGTTAGGTTAGGTTAGGTTAGGTTAGGTTAGGTTAGGTTAGGTTAGGTTAGGTTAGGTTAGGTTAGGTTAGGTTAGGTTAGGTTAGGTTAGGTTAGGTTAGGTTAGGTTAGGTTAGGTTAGGTTAGGTTAGGTTAGGTTAGGTTAGGTTAGGTTAGGTTAGGTTAGGTTAGGTTAGGTTAGGTTAGGTTAGGTTAGGTTAGGTTAGGTTAGGTTAGGTTAGGTTAGGTTAGGTTAGGTTAGGTTAGGTTAGGTTAGGTTAGGTTAGGTTAGGTTAGGTTAGGTTAGGTTAGGTTAGGTTAGGTTAGGTTAGGTTAGGTTAGGTTAGGTTAGGTTAGGTTAGGTTAGGTTAGGTTAGGTTAGGTTAGGTTAGGTTAGGTTAGGTTAGGTTAGGTTAGGTTAGGTTAGGTTAGGTTAGGTTAGGTTAGGTTAGGTTAGGTTAGGTTAGGTTAGGTTAGGTTAGGTTAGGTTAGGTTAGGTTAGGTTAGGTTAGGTTAGGTTAGGTTAGGTTAGGTTAGGTTAGGTTAGGTTAGGTTAGGTTAGGTTAGGTTAGGTTAGGTTAGGTTAGGTTAGGTTAGGTTAGGTTAGGTTAGGTTAGGTTAGGTTAGGTTAGGTTAGGTTAGGTTAGGTTAGGTTAGGTTAGGTTAGGTTAGGTTAGGTTAGGTTAGGTTAGGTTAGGTTAGGTTAGGTTAGGTTAGGTTAGGTTAGGTTAGGTTAGGTTAGGTTAGGTTAGGTTAGGTTAGGTTAGGTTAGGTTAGGTTAGGTTAGGTTAGGTTAGGTTAGGTTAGGTTAGGTTAGGTTAGGTTAGGTTAGGTTAGGTTAGGTTAGGTTAGGTTAGGTTAGGTTAGGTTAGGTTAGGTTAGGTTAGGTTAGGTTAGGTTAGGTTAGGTTAGGTTAGGTTAGGTTAGGTTAGGTTAGGTTAGGTTAGGTTAGGTTAGGTTAGGTTAGGTTAGGTTAGGTTAGGTTAGGTTAGGTTAGGTTAGGTTAGGTTAGGTTAGGTTAGGTTAGGTTAGGTTAGGTTAGGTTAGGTTAGGTTAGGTTAGGTTAGGTTAGGTTAGGTTAGGTTAGCGTTAGGTTAGGTTAGGTTAGGTTAGGTTAGGTTAGGTTAGGTTAGGTTAGGTTAGGTTAGGTTAGGTTAGGTTAGGTTAGGTTAGGTTAGGTTAGGTTAGGTTAGGTTAGGTTAGGTTAGGTTAGGTTAGGTTAGGTTAGGTTAGGTTAGGTTAGGTTAGGTTAGGTTAGGTTAGGTTAGGTTAGGTTAGGTTAGGTTAGGTTAGGTTAGGTTAGGTTAGGTTAGGTTAGGTTAGGTTAGGTTAGGTTAGGTTAGGTTAGGTTAGGTTAGGTTAGGTTAGGTTAGGTTAGGTTAGGTTAGGTTAGGTTAGGTTAGGTTAGGTTAGGTTAGGTTAGGTTAGGTTAGGTTAGGTTAGGTTAGGTTAGGTTAGGTTAGGTTAGGTTAGGTTAGGTTAGGTTAGGTTAGGTTAGGTTAGGTTAGGTTAGGTTAGGTTAGGTTAGGTTAGGTTAGGTTAGGTTAGGTTAGGTTAGGTTAGGTTAGGTTAGGTTAGGTTAGGTTAGGTTAGGTTAGGTTAGGTTAGGTTAGGTTAGGTTAGGTTAGGTTAGGTTAGGTTAGGTTAGGTTAGGTTAGGTTAGGTTAGGTTAGGTTAGGTTAGGTTAGGTTAGGTTAGGTTAGGTTAGGTTAGGTTAGGTTAGGTTAGGTTAGGTTAGGTTAGGTTAGGTTAGGTTAGGTTAGGTTAGGTTAGGTTAGGTTAGGTTAGGTTAGGTTAGGTTAGGTTAGGTTAGGTTAGGTTAGGTTAGGTTAGGTTAGGTTAGGTTAGGTTAGGTTAGGTTAGGTTAGGTTAGGTTAGGTTAGGTTAGGTTAGGTTAGGTTAGGTTAGGTTAGGTTAGGTTAGGTTAGGTTAGGTTAGGTTAGGTTAGGTTAGGTTAGGTTAGGTTAGGTTAGGTTAGGTTAGGTTAGGTTAGGTTAGGTTAGGTTAGGTTAGGTTAGGTTAGGTTAGGTTAGGTTAGGTTAGGTTAGGTTAGGTTAGGTTAGGTTAGGTTAGGTTAGGTTAGGTTAGGTTAGGTTAGGTTAGGTTAGGTTAGGTTAGGTTAGGTTAGGTTAGGTTAGGTTAGGTTAGGTTAGGTTAGGTTAGGTTAGGTTAGGTTAGGTTAGGTTAGGTTAGGTTAGGTTAGGTTAGGTTAGGTTAGGTTAGGTTAGGTTAGGTTAGGTTAGGTTAGGTTAGGTTAGGTTAGGTTAGGTTAGGTTAGGTTAGGTTAGGTTAGGTTAGGTTAGGTTAGGTTAGGTTAGGTTAGGTTAGGTTAGGTTAGGTTAGGTTAGGTTAGGTTAGGTTAGGTTAGGTTAGGTTAGGTTAGGTTAGGTTAGGTTAGGTTAGGTTAGGTTAGGTTAGGTTAGGTTAGGTTAGGTTAGGTTAGGTTAGGTTAGGTTAGGTTAGGTTAGGTTAGGTTAGGTTAGGTTAGGTTAGGTTAGGTTAGGTTAGGTTAGGTTAGGTTAGGTTAGGTTAGGTTAGGTTAGGTTAGGTTAGGTTAGGTTAGGTTAGGTTAGGTTAGGTTAGGTTAGGTTAGGTTAGGTTAGGTTAGGTTAGGTTAGGTTAGGTTAGGTTAGGTTAGGTTAGGTTAGGTTAGGTTAGGTTAGGTTAGGTTAGGTTAGGTTAGGTTAGGTTAGGTTAGGTTAGGTTAGGTTAGGTTAGGTTAGGTTAGGTTAGGTTAGGTTAGGTTAGGTTAGGTTAGGTTAGGTTAGGTTAGGTTAGGTTAGGTTAGGTTAGGTTAGGTTAGGTTAGGTTAGGTTAGGTTAGGTTAGGTTAGGTTAGGTTAGGTTAGGTTAGGTTAGGTTAGGTTAGGTTAGGTTAGGTTAGGTTAGGTTAGGTTAGGTTAGGTTAGGTTAGGTTAGGTTAGGTTAGGTTAGGTTAGGTTAGGTTAGGTTAGGTTAGGTTAGGTTAGGTTAGGTTAGGTTAGGTTAGGTTAGGTTAGGTTAGGTTAGGTTAGGTTAGGTTAGGTTAGGTTAGGTTAGGTTAGGTTAGGTTAGGTTAGGTTAGGTTAGGTTAGGTTAGGTTAGGTTAGGTTAGGTTAGGTTAGGTTAGGTTAGGTTAGGTTAGGTTAGGTTAGGTTAGGTTAGGTTAGGTTAGGTTAGGTTAGGTTAGGTTAGGTTAGGTTAGGTTAGGTTAGGTTAGGTTAGGTTAGGTTAGGTTAGGTTAGGTTAGGTTAGGTTAGGTTAGGTTAGGTTAGGTTAGGTTAGGTTAGGTTAGGTTAGGTTAGGTTAGGTTAGGTTAGGTTAGGTTAGGTTAGGTTAGGTTAGGTTAGGTTAGGTTAGGTTAGGTTAGGTTAGGTTAGGTTAGGTTAGGTTAGGTTAGGTTAGGTTAGGTTAGGTTAGGTTAGGTTAGGTTAGGTTAGGTTAGGTTAGGTTAGGTTAGGTTAGGTTAGGTTAGGTTAGGTTAGGTTAGGTTAGGTTAGGTTAGGTTAGGTTAGGTTAGGTTAGGTTAGGTTAGGTTAGGTTAGGTTAGGTTAGGTTAGGTTAGGTTAGGTTAGGTTAGGTTAGGTTAGGTTAGGTTAGGTTAGGTTAGGTTAGGTTAGGTTAGGTTAGGTTAGGTTAGGTTAGGTTAGGTTAGGTTAGGTTAGGTTAGGTTAGGTTAGGTTAGGTTAGGTTAGGTTAGGTTAGGTTAGGTTAGGTTAGGTTAGGTTAGGTTAGGTTAGGTTAGGTTAGGTTAGGTTAGGTTAGGTTAGGTTAGGTTAGGTTAGGTTAGGTTAGGTTAGGTTAGGTTAGGTTAGGTTAGGTTAGGTTAGGTTAGGTTAGGTTAGGTTAGGTTAGGTTAGGTTAGGTTAGGTTAGGTTAGGTTAGGTTAGGTTAGGTTAGGTTAGGTTAGGTTAGGTTAGGTTAGGTTAGGTTAGGTTAGGTTAGGTTAGGTTAGGTTAGGTTAGGTTAGGTTAGGTTAGGTTAGGTTAGGTTAGGTTAGGTTAGGTTAGGTTAGGTTAGGTTAGGTTAGGTTAGGTTAGGTTAGGTTAGGTTAGGTTAGGTTAGGTTAGGTTAGGTTAGGTTAGGTTAGGTTAGGTTAGGTTAGGTTAGGTTAGGTTAGGTTAGGTTAGGTTAGGTTAGGTTAGGTTAGGTTAGGTTAGGTTAGGTTAGGTTAGGTTAGGTTAGGTTAGGTTAGGTTAGGTTAGGTTAGGTTAGGTTAGGTTAGGTTAGGTTAGGTTAGGTTAGGTTAGGTTAGGTTAGGTTAGGTTAGGTTAGGTTAGGTTAGGTTAGGTTAGGTTAGGTTAGGTTAGGTTAGGTTAGGTTAGGTTAGGTTAGGTTAGGTTAGGTTAGGTTAGGTTAGGTTAGGTTAGGTTAGGTTAGGTTAGGTTAGGTTAGGTTAGGTTAGGTTAGGTTAGGTTAGGTTAGGTTAGGTTAGGTTAGGTTAGGTTAGGTTAGGTTAGGTTAGGTTAGGTTAGGTTAGGTTAGGTTAGGTTAGGTTAGGTTAGGTTAGGTTAGGTTAGGTTAGGTTAGGTTAGGTTAGGTTAGGTTAGGTTAGGTTAGGTTAGGTTAGGTTAGGTTAGGTTAGGTTAGGTTAGGTTAGGTTAGGTTAGGTTAGGTTAGGTTAGGTTAGGTTAGGTTAGGTTAGGTTAGGTTAGGTTAGGTTAGGTTAGGTTAGGTTAGGTTAGGTTAGGTTAGGTTAGGTTAGGTTAGGTTAGGTTAGGTTAGGTTAGGTTAGGTTAGGTTAGGTTAGGTTAGGTTAGGTTAGGTTAGGTTAGGTTAGGTTAGGTTAGGTTAGGTTAGGTTAGGTTAGGTTAGGTTAGGTTAGGTTAGGTTAGGTTAGGTTAGGTTAGGTTAGGTTAGGTTAGGTTAGGTTAGGTTAGGTTAGGTTAGGTTAGGTTAGGTTAGGTTAGGTTAGGTTAGGTTAGGTTAGGTTAGGTTAGGTTAGGTTAGGTTAGGTTAGGTTAGGTTAGGTTAGGTTAGGTTAGGTTAGGTTAGGTTAGGTTAGGTTAGGTTAGGTTAGGTTAGGTTAGGTTAGGTTAGGTTAGGTTAGGTTAGGTTAGGTTAGGTTAGGTTAGGTTAGGTTAGGTTAGGTTAGGTTAGGTTAGGTTAGGTTAGGTTAGGTTAGGTTAGGTTAGGTTAGGTTAGGTTAGGTTAGGTTAGGTTAGGTTAGGTTAGGTTAGGTTAGGTTAGGTTAGGTTAGGTTAGGTTAGGTTAGGTTAGGTTAGGTTAGGTTAGGTTAGGTTAGGTTAGGTTAGGTTAGGTTAGGTTAGGTTAGGTTAGGTTAGGTTAGGTTAGGTTAGGTTAGGTTAGGTTAGGTTAGGTTAGGTTAGGTTAGGTTAGGTTAGGTTAGGTTAGGTTAGGTTAGGTTAGGTTAGGTTAGGTTAGGTTAGGTTAGGTTAGGTTAGGTTAGGTTAGGTTAGGTTAGGTTAGGTTAGGTTAGGTTAGGTTAGGTTAGGTTAGGTTAGGTTAGGTTAGGTTAGGTTAGGTTAGGTTAGGTTAGGTTAGGTTAGGTTAGGTTAGGTTAGGTTAGGTTAGGTTAGGTTAGGTTAGGTTAGGTTAGGTTAGGTTAGGTTAGGTTAGGTTAGGTTAGGTTAGGTTAGGTTAGGTTAGGTTAGGTTAGGTTAGGTTAGGTTAGGTTAGGTTAGGTTAGGTTAGGTTAGGTTAGGTTAGGTTAGGTTAGGTTAGGTTAGGTTAGGTTAGGTTAGGTTAGGTTAGGTTAGGTTAGGTTAGGTTAGGTTAGGTTAGGTTAGGTTAGGTTAGGTTAGGTTAGGTTAGGTTAGGTTAGGTTAGGTTAGGTTAGGTTAGGTTAGGTTAGGTTAGGTTAGGTTAGGTTAGGTTAGGTTAGGTTAGGTTAGGTTAGGTTAGGTTAGGTTAGGTTAGGTTAGGTTAGGTTAGGTTAGGTTAGGTTAGGTTAGGTTAGGTTAGGTTAGGTTAGGTTAGGTTAGGTTAGCGTTAGGTTAGGTTAGGTTAGGTTAGGTTAGGTTAGGTTAGGTTAGGTTAGGTTAGGTTAGGTTAGGTTAGGTTAGGTTAGGTTAGGTTAGGTTAGGTTAGGTTAGGTTAGGTTAGGTTAGGTTAGGTTAGGTTAGGTTAGGTTAGGTTAGGTTAGGTTAGGTTAGGTTAGGTTAGGTTAGGTTAGGTTAGGTTAGGTTAGGTTAGGTTAGGTTAGGTTAGGTTAGGTTAGGTTAGGTTAGGTTAGGTTAGGTTAGGTTAGGTTAGGTTAGGTTAGGTTAGGTTAGGTTAGGTTAGGTTAGGTTAGGTTAGGTTAGGTTAGGTTAGGTTAGGTTAGGTTAGGTTAGGTTAGGTTAGGTTAGGTTAGGTTAGGTTAGGTTAGGTTAGGTTAGGTTAGGTTAGGTTAGGTTAGGTTAGGTTAGGTTAGGTTAGGTTAGGTTAGGTTAGGTTAGGTTAGGTTAGGTTAGGTTAGGTTAGGTTAGGTTAGGTTAGGTTAGGTTAGGTTAGGTTAGGTTAGGTTAGGTTAGGTTAGGTTAGGTTAGGTTAGGTTAGGTTAGGTTAGGTTAGGTTAGGTTAGGTTAGGTTAGGTTAGGTTAGGTTAGGTTAGGTTAGGTTAGGTTAGGTTAGGTTAGGTTAGGTTAGGTTAGGTTAGGTTAGGTTAGGTTAGGTTAGGTTAGGTTAGGTTAGGTTAGGTTAGGTTAGGTTAGGTTAGGTTAGGTTAGGTTAGGTTAGGTTAGGTTAGGTTAGGTTAGGTTAGGTTAGGTTAGGTTAGGTTAGGTTAGGTTAGGTTAGGTTAGGTTAGGTTAGGTTAGGTTAGGTTAGGTTAGGTTAGGTTAGGTTAGGTTAGGTTAGGTTAGGTTAGGTTAGGTTAGGTTAGGTTAGGTTAGGTTAGGTTAGGTTAGGTTAGGTTAGGTTAGGTTAGGTTAGGTTAGGTTAGGTTAGGTTAGGTTAGGTTAGGTTAGGTTAGGTTAGGTTAGGTTAGGTTAGGTTAGGTTAGGTTAGGTTAGGTTAGGTTAGGTTAGGTTAGGTTAGGTTAGGTTAGGTTAGGTTAGGTTAGGTTAGGTTAGGTTAGGTTAGGTTAGGTTAGGTTAGGTTAGGTTAGGTTAGGTTAGGTTAGGTTAGGTTAGGTTAGGTTAGGTTAGGTTAGGTTAGGTTAGGTTAGGTTAGGTTAGGTTAGGTTAGGTTAGGTTAGGTTAGGTTAGGTTAGGTTAGGTTAGGTTAGGTTAGGTTAGGTTAGGTTAGGTTAGGTTAGGTTAGGTTAGGTTAGGTTAGGTTAGGTTAGGTTAGGTTAGGTTAGGTTAGGTTAGGTTAGGTTAGGTTAGGTTAGGTTAGGTTAGGTTAGGTTAGGTTAGGTTAGGTTAGGTTAGGTTAGGTTAGGTTAGGTTAGGTTAGGTTAGGTTAGGTTAGGTTAGGTTAGGTTAGGTTAGGTTAGGTTAGGTTAGGTTAGGTTAGGTTAGGTTAGGTTAGGTTAGGTTAGGTTAGGTTAGGTTAGGTTAGGTTAGGTTAGGTTAGGTTAGGTTAGGTTAGGTTAGGTTAGGTTAGGTTAGGTTAGGTTAGGTTAGGTTAGGTTAGGTTAGGTTAGGTTAGGTTAGGTTAGGTTAGGTTAGGTTAGGTTAGGTTAGGTTAGGTTAGGTTAGGTTAGGTTAGGTTAGGTTAGGTTAGGTTAGGTTAGGTTAGGTTAGGTTAGGTTAGGTTAGGTTAGGTTAGGTTAGGTTAGGTTAGGTTAGGTTAGGTTAGGTTAGGTTAGGTTAGGTTAGGTTAGGTTAGGTTAGGTTAGGTTAGGTTAGGTTAGGTTAGGTTAGGTTAGGTTAGGTTAGGTTAGGTTAGGTTAGGTTAGGTTAGGTTAGGTTAGGTTAGGTTAGGTTAGGTTAGGTTAGGTTAGGTTAGGTTAGGTTAGGTTAGGTTAGGTTAGGTTAGGTTAGGTTAGGTTAGGTTAGGTTAGGTTAGGTTAGGTTAGGTTAGGTTAGGTTAGGTTAGGTTAGGTTAGGTTAGGTTAGGTTAGGTTAGGTTAGGTTAGGTTAGGTTAGGTTAGGTTAGGTTAGGTTAGGTTAGGTTAGGTTAGGTTAGGTTAGGTTAGGTTAGGTTAGGTTAGGTTAGGTTAGGTTAGGTTAGGTTAGGTTAGGTTAGGTTAGGTTAGGTTAGGTTAGGTTAGGTTAGGTTAGGTTAGGTTAGGTTAGGTTAGGTTAGGTTAGGTTAGGTTAGGTTAGGTTAGGTTAGGTTAGGTTAGGTTAGGTTAGGTTAGGTTAGGTTAGGTTAGGTTAGGTTAGGTTAGGTTAGGTTAGGTTAGGTTAGGTTAGGTTAGGTTAGGTTAGGTTAGGTTAGGTTAGGTTAGGTTAGGTTAGGTTAGGTTAGGTTAGGTTAGGTTAGGTTAGGTTAGGTTAGGTTAGGTTAGGTTAGGTTAGGTTAGGTTAGGTTAGGTTAGGTTAGGTTAGGTTAGGTTAGGTTAGGTTAGGTTAGGTTAGGTTAGGTTAGGTTAGGTTAGGTTAGGTTAGGTTAGGTTAGGTTAGGTTAGGTTAGGTTAGGTTAGGTTAGGTTAGGTTAGGTTAGGTTAGGTTAGGTTAGGTTAGGTTAGGTTAGGTTAGGTTAGGTTAGGTTAGGTTAGGTTAGGTTAGGTTAGGTTAGGTTAGGTTAGGTTAGGTTAGGTTAGGTTAGGTTAGGTTAGGTTAGGTTAGGTTAGGTTAGGTTAGGTTAGGTTAGGTTAGGTTAGGTTAGGTTAGGTTAGGTTAGGTTAGGTTAGGTTAGGTTAGGTTAGGTTAGGTTAGGTTAGGTTAGGTTAGGTTAGGTTAGGTTAGGTTAGGTTAGGTTAGGTTAGGTTAGGTTAGGTTAGGTTAGGTTAGGTTAGGTTAGGTTAGGTTAGGTTAGGTTAGGTTAGGTTAGGTTAGGTTAGGTTAGGTTAGGTTAGGTTAGGTTAGGTTAGGTTAGGTTAGGTTAGGTTAGGTTAGGTTAGGTTAGGTTAGGTTAGGTTAGGTTAGGTTAGGTTAGGTTAGGTTAGGTTAGGTTAGGTTAGGTTAGGTTAGGTTAGGTTAGGTTAGGTTAGGTTAGGTTAGGTTAGGTTAGGTTAGGTTAGGTTAGGTTAGGTTAGGTTAGGTTAGGTTAGGTTAGGTTAGGTTAGGTTAGGTTAGGTTAGGTTAGGTTAGGTTAGGTTAGGTTAGGTTAGGTTAGGTTAGGTTAGGTTAGGTTAGGTTAGGTTAGGTTAGGTTAGGTTAGGTTAGGTTAGGTTAGGTTAGGTTAGGTTAGGTTAGGTTAGGTTAGGTTAGGTTAGGTTAGGTTAGGTTAGGTTAGGTTAGGTTAGGTTAGGTTAGGTTAGGTTAGGTTAGGTTAGGTTAGGTTAGGTTAGGTTAGGTTAGGTTAGGTTAGGTTAGGTTAGGTTAGGTTAGGTTAGGTTAGGTTAGGTTAGGTTAGGTTAGGTTAGGTTAGGTTAGGTTAGGTTAGGTTAGGTTAGGTTAGGTTAGGTTAGGTTAGGTTAGGTTAGGTTAGGTTAGGTTAGGTTAGGTTAGGTTAGGTTAGGTTAGGTTAGGTTAGGTTAGGTTAGGTTAGGTTAGGTTAGGTTAGGTTAGGTTAGGTTAGGTTAGGTTAGGTTAGGTTAGGTTAGGTTAGGTTAGGTTAGGTTAGGTTAGGTTAGGTTAGGTTAGGTTAGGTTAGGTTAGGTTAGGTTAGGTTAGGTTAGGTTAGGTTAGGTTAGGTTAGGTTAGGTTAGGTTAGGTTAGGTTAGGTTAGGTTAGGTTAGGTTAGGTTAGGTTAGGTTAGGTTAGGTTAGGTTAGGTTAGGTTAGGTTAGGTTAGGTTAGGTTAGGTTAGGTTAGGTTAGGTTAGGTTAGGTTAGGTTAGGTTAGGTTAGGTTAGGTTAGGTTAGGTTAGGTTAGGTTAGGTTAGGTTAGGTTAGGTTAGGTTAGGTTAGGTTAGGTTAGGTTAGGTTAGGTTAGGTTAGGTTAGGTTAGGTTAGGTTAGGTTAGGTTAGGTTAGGTTAGGTTAGGTTAGGTTAGGTTAGGTTAGGTTAGGTTAGGTTAGGTTAGGTTAGGTTAGGTTAGGTTAGGTTAGGTTAGGTTAGGTTAGGTTAGGTTAGGTTAGGTTAGGTTAGGTTAGGTTAGGTTAGGTTAGGTTAGGTTAGGTTAGGTTAGGTTAGGTTAGGTTAGGTTAGGTTAGGTTAGGTTAGGTTAGGTTAGGTTAGGTTAGGTTAGGTTAGGTTAGGTTAGGTTAGGTTAGGTTAGGTTAGGTTAGGTTAGGTTAGGTTAGGTTAGGTTAGGTTAGGTTAGGTTAGGTTAGGTTAGGTTAGGTTAGGTTAGGTTAGGTTAGGTTAGGTTAGGTTAGGTTAGGTTAGGTTAGGTTAGGTTAGGTTAGGTTAGGTTAGGTTAGGTTAGGTTAGGTTAGGTTAGGTTAGGTTAGGTTAGGTTAGGTTAGGTTAGGTTAGGTTAGGTTAGGTTAGGTTAGGTTAGGTTAGGTTAGGTTAGGTTAGGTTAGGTTAGGTTAGGTTAGGTTAGGTTAGGTTAGGTTAGGTTAGGTTAGGTTAGGTTAGGTTAGGTTAGGTTAGGTTAGGTTAGGTTAGGTTAGGTTAGGTTAGGTTAGGTTAGGTTAGGTTAGGTTAGGTTAGGTTAGGTTAGGTTAGGTTAGGTTAGGTTAGGTTAGGTTAGGTTAGGTTAGGTTAGGTTAGGTTAGGTTAGGTTAGGTTAGGTTAGGTTAGGTTAGGTTAGGTTAGGTTAGGTTAGGTTAGGTTAGGTTAGGTTAGGTTAGGTTAGGTTAGGTTAGGTTAGGTTAGGTTAGGTTAGGTTAGGTTAGGTTAGGTTAGGTTAGGTTAGGTTAGGTTAGGTTAGGTTAGGTTAGGTTAGGTTAGGTTAGGTTAGGTTAGGTTAGGTTAGGTTAGGTTAGGTTAGGTTAGGTTAGGTTAGGTTAGGTTAGGTTAGGTTAGGTTAGGTTAGGTTAGGTTAGGTTAGGTTAGGTTAGGTTAGGTTAGGTTAGGTTAGGTTAGGTTAGGTTAGGTTAGGTTAGGTTAGGTTAGGTTAGGTTAGGTTAGGTTAGGTTAGGTTAGGTTAGGTTAGGTTAGGTTAGGTTAGGTTAGGTTAGGTTAGGTTAGGTTAGGTTAGGTTAGGTTAGGTTAGGTTAGGTTAGGTTAGGTTAGGTTAGGTTAGGTTAGGTTAGGTTAGGTTAGGTTAGGTTAGGTTAGGTTAGGTTAGGTTAGGTTAGGTTAGGTTAGGTTAGGTTAGGTTAGGTTAGGTTAGGTTAGGTTAGGTTAGGTTAGGTTAGGTTAGGTTAGGTTAGGTTAGGTTAGGTTAGGTTAGGTTAGGTTAGGTTAGGTTAGGTTAGGTTAGGTTAGGTTAGGTTAGGTTAGGTTAGGTTAGGTTAGGTTAGGTTAGGTTAGGTTAGGTTAGGTTAGGTTAGGTTAGGTTAGGTTAGGTTAGGTTAGGTTAGGTTAGGTTAGGTTAGGTTAGGTTAGGTTAGGTTAGGTTAGGTTAGGTTAGGTTAGGTTAGGTTAGGTTAGGTTAGGTTAGGTTAGGTTAGGTTAGGTTAGGTTAGGTTAGGTTAGGTTAGGTTAGGTTAGGTTAGGTTAGGTTAGGTTAGGTTAGGTTAGGTTAGGTTAGGTTAGGTTAGGTTAGGTTAGGTTAGGTTAGGTTAGGTTAGGTTAGGTTAGGTTAGGTTAGGTTAGGTTAGGTTAGGTTAGGTTAGGTTAGGTTAGGTTAGGTTAGGTTAGGTTAGGTTAGGTTAGGTTAGGTTAGGTTAGGTTAGGTTAGGTTAGGTTAGGTTAGGTTAGGTTAGGTTAGGTTAGGTTAGGTTAGGTTAGGTTAGGTTAGGTTAGGTTAGGTTAGGTTAGGTTAGGTTAGGTTAGGTTAGGTTAGGTTAGGTTAGGTTAGGTTAGGTTAGGTTAGGTTAGGTTAGGTTAGGTTAGGTTAGGTTAGGTTAGGTTAGGTTAGGTTAGGTTAGGTTAGGTTAGGTTAGGTTAGGTTAGGTTAGGTTAGGTTAGGTTAGGTTAGGTTAGGTTAGGTTAGGTTAGGTTAGGTTAGGTTAGGTTAGGTTAGGTTAGGTTAGGTTAGGTTAGGTTAGGTTAGGTTAGGTTAGGTTAGGTTAGGTTAGGTTAGGTTAGGTTAGGTTAGGTTAGGTTAGGTTAGGTTAGGTTAGGTTAGGTTAGGTTAGGTTAGGTTAGGTTAGGTTAGGTTAGGTTAGGTTAGGTTAGGTTAGGTTAGGTTAGGTTAGGTTAGGTTAGGTTAGGTTAGGTTAGGTTAGGTTAGGTTAGGTTAGGTTAGGTTAGGTTAGGTTAGGTTAGGTTAGGTTAGGTTAGGTTAGGTTAGGTTAGGTTAGGTTAGGTTAGGTTAGGTTAGGTTAGGTTAGGTTAGGTTAGGTTAGGTTAGGTTAGGTTAGGTTAGGTTAGGTTAGGTTAGGTTAGGTTAGGTTAGGTTAGGTTAGGTTAGGTTAGGTTAGGTTAGGTTAGGTTAGGTTAGGTTAGGTTAGGTTAGGTTAGGTTAGGTTAGGTTAGGTTAGGTTAGGTTAGGTTAGGTTAGGTTAGGTTAGGTTAGGTTAGGTTAGGTTAGGTTAGGTTAGGTTAGGTTAGGTTAGGTTAGGTTAGGTTAGGTTAGGTTAGGTTAGGTTAGGTTAGGTTAGGTTAGGTTAGGTTAGGTTAGGTTAGGTTAGGTTAGGTTAGGTTAGGTTAGGTTAGGTTAGGTTAGGTTAGGTTAGGTTAGGTTAGGTTAGGTTAGGTTAGGTTAGGTTAGGTTAGGTTAGGTTAGGTTAGGTTAGGTTAGGTTAGGTTAGGTTAGGTTAGGTTAGGTTAGGTTAGGTTAGGTTAGGTTAGGTTAGGTTAGGTTAGGTTAGGTTAGGTTAGGTTAGGTTAGGTTAGGTTAGGTTAGGTTAGGTTAGGTTAGGTTAGGTTAGGTTAGGTTAGGTTAGGTTAGGTTAGGTTAGGTTAGGTTAGGTTAGGTTAGGTTAGGTTAGGTTAGGTTAGGTTAGGTTAGGTTAGGTTAGGTTAGGTTAGGTTAGGTTAGGTTAGGTTAGGTTAGGTTAGGTTAGGTTAGGTTAGGTTAGGTTAGGTTAGGTTAGGTTAGGTTAGGTTAGGTTAGGTTAGGTTAGGTTAGGTTAGGTTAGGTTAGGTTAGGTTAGGTTAGGTTAGGTTAGGTTAGGTTAGGTTAGGTTAGGTTAGGTTAGGTTAGGTTAGGTTAGGTTAGGTTAGGTTAGGTTAGGTTAGGTTAGGTTAGGTTAGGTTAGGTTAGGTTAGGTTAGGTTAGGTTAGGTTAGGTTAGGTTAGGTTAGGTTAGGTTAGGTTAGGTTAGGTTAGGTTAGGTTAGGTTAGGTTAGGTTAGGTTAGGTTAGGTTAGGTTAGGTTAGGTTAGGTTAGGTTAGGTTAGGTTAGGTTAGGTTAGGTTAGGTTAGGTTAGGTTAGGTTAGGTTAGGTTAGGTTAGGTTAGGTTAGGTTAGGTTAGGTTAGGTTAGGTTAGGTTAGGTTAGGTTAGGTTAGGTTAGGTTAGGTTAGGTTAGGTTAGGTTAGGTTAGGTTAGGTTAGGTTAGGTTAGGTTAGGTTAGGTTAGGTTAGGTTAGGTTAGGTTAGGTTAGGTTAGGTTAGGTTAGGTTAGGTTAGGTTAGGTTAGGTTAGGTTAGGTTAGGTTAGGTTAGGTTAGGTTAGGTTAGGTTAGGTTAGGTTAGGTTAGGTTAGGTTAGGTTAGGTTAGGTTAGGTTAGGTTAGGTTAGGTTAGGTTAGGTTAGGTTAGGTTAGGTTAGGTTAGGTTAGGTTAGGTTAGGTTAGGTTAGGTTAGGTTAGGTTAGGTTAGGTTAGGTTAGGTTAGGTTAGGTTAGGTTAGGTTAGGTTAGGTTAGGTTAGGTTAGGTTAGGTTAGGTTAGGTTAGGTTAGGTTAGGTTAGGTTAGGTTAGGTTAGGTTAGGTTAGGTTAGGTTAGGTTAGGTTAGGTTAGGTTAGGTTAGGTTAGGTTAGGTTAGGTTAGGTTAGGTTAGGTTAGGTTAGGTTAGGTTAGGTTAGGTTAGGTTAGGTTAGGTTAGGTTAGGTTAGGTTAGGTTAGGTTAGGTTAGGTTAGGTTAGGTTAGGTTAGGTTAGGTTAGGTTAGGTTAGGTTAGGTTAGGTTAGGTTAGGTTAGGTTAGGTTAGGTTAGGTTAGGTTAGGTTAGGTTAGGTTAGGTTAGGTTAGGTTAGGTTAGGTTAGGTTAGGTTAGGTTAGGTTAGGTTAGGTTAGGTTAGGTTAGGTTAGGTTAGGTTAGGTTAGGTTAGGTTAGGTTAGGTTAGGTTAGGTTAGGTTAGGTTAGGTTAGGTTAGGTTAGGTTAGGTTAGGTTAGGTTAGGTTAGGTTAGGTTAGGTTAGGTTAGGTTAGGTTAGGTTAGGTTAGGTTAGGTTAGGTTAGGTTAGGTTAGGTTAGGTTAGGTTAGGTTAGGTTAGGTTAGGTTAGGTTAGGTTAGGTTAGGTTAGGTTAGGTTAGGTTAGGTTAGGTTAGGTTAGGTTAGGTTAGGTTAGGTTAGGTTAGGTTAGGTTAGGTTAGGTTAGGTTAGGTTAGGTTAGGTTAGGTTAGGTTAGGTTAGGTTAGGTTAGGTTAGGTTAGGTTAGGTTAGGTTAGGTTAGGTTAGGTTAGGTTAGGTTAGGTTAGGTTAGGTTAGGTTAGGTTAGGTTAGGTTAGGTTAGGTTAGGTTAGGTTAGGTTAGGTTAGGTTAGGTTAGGTTAGGTTAGGTTAGGTTAGGTTAGGTTAGGTTAGGTTAGGTTAGGTTAGGTTAGGTTAGGTTAGGTTAGGTTAGGTTAGGTTAGGTTAGGTTAGGTTAGGTTAGGTTAGGTTAGGTTAGGTTAGGTTAGGTTAGGTTAGGTTAGGTTAGGTTAGGTTAGGTTAGGTTAGGTTAGGTTAGGTTAGGTTAGGTTAGGTTAGGTTAGGTTAGGTTAGGTTAGGTTAGGTTAGGTTAGGTTAGGTTAGGTTAGGTTAGGTTAGGTTAGGTTAGGTTAGGTTAGGTTAGGTTAGGTTAGGTTAGGTTAGGTTAGGTTAGGTTAGGTTAGGTTAGGTTAGGTTAGGTTAGGTTAGGTTAGGTTAGGTTAGGTTAGGTTAGGTTAGGTTAGGTTAGGTTAGGTTAGGTTAGGTTAGGTTAGGTTAGGTTAGGTTAGGTTAGGTTAGGTTAGGTTAGGTTAGGTTAGGTTAGGTTAGGTTAGGTTAGGTTAGGTTAGGTTAGGTTAGGTTAGGTTAGGTTAGGTTAGGTTAGGTTAGGTTAGGTTAGGTTAGGTTAGGTTAGGTTAGGTTAGGTTAGGTTAGGTTAGGTTAGGTTAGGTTAGGTTAGGTTAGGTTAGGTTAGGTTAGGTTAGGTTAGGTTAGGTTAGGTTAGGTTAGGTTAGGTTAGGTTAGGTTAGGTTAGGTTAGGTTAGGTTAGGTTAGGTTAGGTTAGGTTAGGTTAGGTTAGGTTAGGTTAGGTTAGGTTAGGTTAGGTTAGGTTAGGTTAGGTTAGGTTAGGTTAGGTTAGGTTAGGTTAGGTTAGGTTAGGTTAGGTTAGGTTAGGTTAGGTTAGGTTAGGTTAGGTTAGGTTAGGTTAGGTTAGGTTAGGTTAGGTTAGGTTAGGTTAGGTTAGGTTAGGTTAGGTTAGGTTAGGTTAGGTTAGGTTAGGTTAGGTTAGGTTAGGTTAGGTTAGGTTAGGTTAGGTTAGGTTAGGTTAGGTTAGGTTAGGTTAGGTTAGGTTAGGTTAGGTTAGGTTAGGTTAGGTTAGGTTAGGTTAGGTTAGGTTAGGTTAGGTTAGGTTAGGTTAGGTTAGGTTAGGTTAGGTTAGGTTAGGTTAGGTTAGGTTAGGTTAGGTTAGGTTAGGTTAGGTTAGGTTAGGTTAGGTTAGGTTAGGTTAGGTTAGGTTAGGTTAGGTTAGGTTAGGTTAGGTTAGGTTAGGTTAGGTTAGGTTAGGTTAGGTTAGGTTAGGTTAGGTTAGGTTAGGTTAGGTTAGGTTAGGTTAGGTTAGGTTAGGTTAGGTTAGGTTAGGTTAGGTTAGGTTAGGTTAGGTTAGGTTAGGTTAGGTTAGGTTAGGTTAGGTTAGGTTAGGTTAGGTTAGGTTAGGTTAGGTTAGGTTAGGTTAGGTTAGGTTAGGTTAGGTTAGGTTAGGTTAGGTTAGGTTAGGTTAGGTTAGGTTAGGTTAGGTTAGGTTAGGTTAGGTTAGGTTAGGTTAGGTTAGGTTAGGTTAGGTTAGGTTAGGTTAGGTTAGGTTAGGTTAGGTTAGGTTAGGTTAGGTTAGGTTAGGTTAGGTTAGGTTAGGTTAGGTTAGGTTAGGTTAGGTTAGGTTAGGTTAGGTTAGGTTAGGTTAGGTTAGGTTAGGTTAGGTTAGGTTAGGTTAGGTTAGGTTAGGTTAGGTTAGGTTAGGTTAGGTTAGGTTAGGTTAGGTTAGGTTAGGTTAGGTTAGGTTAGGTTAGGTTAGGTTAGGTTAGGTTAGGTTAGGTTAGGTTAGGTTAGGTTAGGTTAGGTTAGGTTAGGTTAGGTTAGGTTAGGTTAGGTTAGGTTAGGTTAGGTTAGGTTAGGTTAGGTTAGGTTAGGTTAGGTTAGGTTAGGTTAGGTTAGGTTAGGTTAGGTTAGGTTAGGTTAGGTTAGGTTAGGTTAGGTTAGGTTAGGTTAGGTTAGGTTAGGTTAGGTTAGGTTAGGTTAGGTTAGGTTAGGTTAGGTTAGGTTAGGTTAGGTTAGGTTAGGTTAGGTTAGGTTAGGTTAGGTTAGGTTAGGTTAGGTTAGGTTAGGTTAGGTTAGGTTAGGTTAGGTTAGGTTAGGTTAGGTTAGGTTAGGTTAGGTTAGGTTAGGTTAGGTTAGGTTAGGTTAGGTTAGGTTAGGTTAGGTTAGGTTAGGTTAGGTTAGGTTAGGTTAGGTTAGGTTAGGTTAGGTTAGGTTAGGTTAGGTTAGGTTAGGTTAGGTTAGGTTAGGTTAGGTTAGGTTAGGTTAGGTTAGGTTAGGTTAGGTTAGGTTAGGTTAGGTTAGGTTAGGTTAGGTTAGGTTAGGTTAGGTTAGGTTAGGTTAGGTTAGGTTAGGTTAGGTTAGGTTAGGTTAGGTTAGGTTAGGTTAGGTTAGGTTAGGTTAGGTTAGGTTAGGTTAGGTTAGGTTAGGTTAGGTTAGGTTAGGTTAGGTTAGGTTAGGTTAGGTTAGGTTAGGTTAGGTTAGGTTAGGTTAGGTTAGGTTAGGTTAGGTTAGGTTAGGTTAGGTTAGGTTAGGTTAGGTTAGGTTAGGTTAGGTTAGGTTAGGTTAGGTTAGGTTAGGTTAGGTTAGGTTAGGTTAGGTTAGGTTAGGTTAGGTTAGGTTAGGTTAGGTTAGGTTAGGTTAGGTTAGGTTAGGTTAGGTTAGGTTAGGTTAGGTTAGGTTAGGTTAGGTTAGGTTAGGTTAGGTTAGGTTAGGTTAGGTTAGGTTAGGTTAGGTTAGGTTAGGTTAGGTTAGGTTAGGTTAGGTTAGGTTAGGTTAGGTTAGGTTAGGTTAGGTTAGGTTAGGTTAGGTTAGGTTAGGTTAGGTTAGGTTAGGTTAGGTTAGGTTAGGTTAGGTTAGGTTAGGTTAGGTTAGGTTAGGTTAGGTTAGGTTAGGTTAGGTTAGGTTAGGTTAGGTTAGGTTAGGTTAGGTTAGGTTAGGTTAGGTTAGGTTAGGTTAGGTTAGGTTAGGTTAGGTTAGGTTAGGTTAGGTTAGGTTAGGTTAGGTTAGGTTAGGTTAGGTTAGGTTAGGTTAGGTTAGGTTAGGTTAGGTTAGGTTAGGTTAGGTTAGGTTAGGTTAGGTTAGGTTAGGTTAGGTTAGGTTAGGTTAGGTTAGGTTAGGTTAGGTTAGGTTAGGTTAGGTTAGGTTAGGTTAGGTTAGGTTAGGTTAGGTTAGGTTAGGTTAGGTT